>NC_064648.1:120442291-120746666 GCF_023864345.2 Schistocerca serialis cubense | reverse complement strand
GGATCACATGATCCACGTCCTACAAAAATTTTACAGTCTATTAAAACCCATTTAAAACAAACGTTTACTATTTGTGCTGGTGCTCAGAATAAGCAGTACATATACCACAAGAATTACTGGGTATGAAATATTCTCTTCATGAAAGATCAAGAAATATGGACGCTTATAGCTATTGTATTAACGAAGTAGAATTAAGTAATTGAGGTAGTAAAGGAAATATTGTTGTTAACAGCAATTTGCTTCTACACATCTTGTTGTGTAATAAAATCAACAATACCCAAAGCACCAGTGTTGGTTGGCGCCGCCAACAGATGTCAGCTCGACTCGTCGCCCAGCGATACCCTCGACTCTTGTCGCTGTGTGTTCTCTCTTTATAAAATATCAAGAAATATGGATGCTTATAGCTATTCTTTTAACAAAGTATAAATAAGTTATTGAGGTAGCGAAGGAAATGTTGTTGTTAACACCATTTTGCTTTTACACGCCTTATTCTGTAATAAAATAAATGATACACAAAGCACCAATGGTGCTTGGCGTCGCCAACAGATGTCAGCTCGACTCACCGCCTGCCGATACCCTCGACTCTTGTCGCTGTCTGAAGTTCGTAATAGGTAGGAAGCGAGTCGCATAATGTTTCCAGCTACATTGGTCGTACTGTTGCTTGTTTAAGATAGGAAGTGTTGTGTATGTTCGCAAATTTCGAGGTGGATAATGCCTAGTCCTGTGGTTTAGTCAGTACTTTTCCAGGCCAGGAAGAGCCGCAAACTTCATAGAATAGAATAATTTTACTGTCGTTAGGCCATTAAGGCAACAGACAAAATCATACATATAACACAACATAACTCATGTTGCAATAGAAAAATAGGTTTGTTATTACAGCGTAATATTACAATTGATGAAATCCTACAAAGTAATACTTGTAAGAGGGCTATCCACAAAGTACATTACGTTTTAGAATTAAAAATAAATAAAGTATTGGAAATTTTTTTATTATATACAGATGAAAGCCACACTTAAATAATACTTTTCAACATAGTTGCCATTTAAATTAAGGCACTTATCGTAGCGAAGGACGAGCTTGGAAATTCCTTCGTCGTAAAATTCGGCCGCCTGCGCCTTCAACCATGTGGTTACCTCTTCTTGAAGCTGTGCGCCGTCATCGAAACGCTGCACAGCCAACCACTTCTTCATTGCTGGGAATAAGTGGAAGTCGCTCGGTGCCAGGTCGTGACTGTACGGCGGATGAGGAAACAACTCCCACTTAAAAGATTCGAGAACTTCAAGAGTGGCATTTGCCGTGTGGACCCGGGCGTTGTCGTGAATCAGCAAGATCTTTGAGCCCAACTTTCCACTGCGCTTGTTTTGTATTGCTCTTCTGAGGTTGTGCAGAGTTTGGCAATACCTTCGAGAGTTTATTGTAGTGCCTCTTTCCAGGAAATCCACAAAAATCACACCTTTTCTGTCCCAAAAGAAGAGGTAACCACGTGTTTGAAGGCGCAGGCGGCCGAATTTTACGACGAAGGAACTTCTGAGCTCGTCCATCGCCACGACAAGTGCCTTAATTTGAATGGCAACTATGTAGAAAAGTAGTATTTAAGTGTGGCTGTCATCTGTATATAATAAAAAAAAATTTCCAATACTTTATTTATTTTTAATTCCAAAACGTAATGTACTGTGTGGATAGCCTTCGTAACACAACATAATCCCTGTTGAAAAAGAGGAATAGAAACATTCACCCTTTTCAGCGCCCCCACTCCTTCCACAAATCCCCCTTGCTACCCGCTCTGTTTTCCACCGAACACCCTTGCCACTTACTACCAAAACCAAGCCCACTCCAAGCAAATGCTGGGATGGTTCCTTTGAAAGGGCACGGCCGACTTCCTTCCCCATCCTTTCCTAATCCGATGAGACCGATGACCTCGCTGTCTGGTCTCCTCCCACAATCAACCCAACCAACCAACCAACCCCAAGCCCACTCCACCTTCACCCGCCTCAACACCCTACTTTAAGCCTCTTCCGTTCTCACTCTTCCCTCCCCCCCCCCCTCTCTTTCTGTCATGGTGCGGCACGAGTATTGCAACCTCTTCCAGAACATTCCTTCCTTTGGCATCAACAAATACCTACTCATGCGCACCCTCTCCCACCATCAAGTCGACACCTTCGTCTTGAACGAAACCTTTCTCCAGCCCCACCATTCTGTCCGCACCTCTCCCTATATCCTCCACCGCACTGACGTTCCTGGTCCTTGTGCACAGGATGGAGTCGAAATTGGCCACCTTAAGCATATTCCCGTCTGGTCACAACCTCTCCTCAATGACCCCACAGAACACCTTATCCTCAGCATCTTCTTACCCTCCCTCACCATTACCTGTGCCACCATCTATGTCTGCTCCACTGCTCCTCTTCCTTCATCTCTCACATTGACTGCACCTTTTCCACATATGTGATTGCTGCTGACCTCAACATCCATAGCCGCTCCCCTGCGGATATACCCAAGCCACCCCCACCTGTCCACCTTCTCCAGTACACTGATTACTCCGCCTTCCTCGCTCTCCATCCTACTCTTCAACAGTCCCAATGAACCCTCCACACTCACCTTGAAAAGTTCACCATTTGGTGTAGCCAGTGGTTCCTTCGTCTCAACCCCTCCAAAACACAGGCAATCATCATAGGCCACACCACCTGCTCCTCCCGTCTCCATGATTTCTACCTCACCCTTTATGGTTGTCCTATCCAGCTCACCCCCACCCTGAGATGCCTTGGCCTCACCTTCAACCATCACCTCACCTGGACCTCTCACCTCCTGACCATCCAGCAGAAAGCTCATTCCCACCTCCACCTCCTGAAACTCATATTTGGCTGGACATGGGGATTGCATCCTTTCACCATTCTCCACACCTACAAATTCCTCATCTGTCCTATGCTCTGTTATGCCAGCGTTGCCTGGATCTCCGCACCCATGCACTCCACCTTGCCTTCCGTATCTACCTTCCTTCCCCCACACCGCTCCTGTATGAACTCATCCCCTTCCCTCACTTCTTCATTTTCCTCCAACACCTCTGCATCCTTTACACTGTCCACAGGCTTGATCCCACCCCCCATCCCCTGGTTTCCTCCTTCCTCTCCGCCCATTGCTGCACCTCTATTGCTGTATCCCACCCTCTCTACCCCTCCACACCCTCAATCTCCTTCATTAGGGCAATTTCCAGCGCCTCCCCCTCCTGGATGATGAACTATGTCATGACATTTACCCTTCCTTCCAAATACAACCTGGCCTTGTCCCCCCCCCCCCTCCCCAGGGCCCCCTTTTTCCTCTCCTCTCCTTCTCCTAGAGCGGATTTTCTTCCTTCCCCCCTGAGACCCTGCACCCCATCCTCGCCTCTTTCCCTTCCACTTCCCTCCCTCCCTGGCCCTCTTCAGTGGGCCCCCCACCCATCTCCCCCTCTCTTCCCCTCCCTCCCTTCTTCCCTTCTCCCTCATCTCCTTGCACCTGGCATATCCTTCATTTTAATCATCATCATCAATGTGCCACATCAGTGCCTGTGCGTTGAAAGGTGTGTTTTTAATTGTGTGCCTGCCTTGTACTTAATGCTACTGTCAGTGATTGTTATTTGCTCTGCCATCCATCGATACTTTTATGCTCCAGTCATTCTTTGCCTTGTGTTCTTTTAATTGTCCCAGTGTGTGGTTTTTCGTGTGCGCTACTTTTTTTATGGTTTTTATCTCCATTTTACAGTGGTCCATTTTTGTCTATTGTCTTCCATAGCGTTACCCCCTTTTTTATACCTATGTACACCATGTTTTCTGCTTTATGTTATTTTTAAATGACTTCTACTGTATGTTCTATGTCTTTCGGCTGAAGAGCAGCACATTTGCTGATGCCAGCACTTCCCGATGTGGAATTAAAATACAATAAAGAAAAAAAGAGCAATAGATTTGTTATTACTGTATACTATTACAATTGACAAAGTCATACATATAATACAATATAATTCAGTTGCAAAAGAACAATAAGGTTGTTATTACCGTGTAATATTACTATTGGTGAAATCCCACAAACTCATACTTATAATACTATATAATGTCTGTTGCAAAACAGTAATCGGTTTGTTGTTACAGTATAATATTACAATTGATGGAATCCTTTATGTCTTAGAGTGGGTGGGTAACTAACATACAGTGCTTGTCTGAATGGTCGCTCTGGTAAATCTTGCATAGTGAGTGGAAGTTTATTAAATAATTTGTGCCCCATTACTTCATAACTTTTCGATAATTTTGAGAGTCTGTGGAATGCAGTATAAATACATCTATTCTTCCTAGTGTTGTAGCAATGTATATTTTCTCTATGTTTAGCTTGGAGTAGCTTCTTTTTCATATAGATTAAGACATAGTATATATATATATATATAGGTTTTTGCTCAGAAAACAAAGGTTTACAGTGTCCCTTATATGGTGAGCCTGTAATAACCCTAACAGCTTTCTTCTGCAGTAGAATGATGTAACGCACACAACTGGAATTTCCCCATAAAATGATACCATAGGTTATTAAGCTTTGGAAGAATGAGAGATAGGATATTCTAACATAATTTTTGGGTCATAATCCATTAGTTGCCTTAACAGATAGATTACTCTAGGCAACTTACGACCAAGATATTTGACTTGTTGATCCCAAGATAATTTGTCATCCAAATATACCCCTAGAAACTTAATATAACTAGGAGCATCAGATGGTAGCATGCCTTTTAGACTAAATACTATCTTCCGAGTTTTATTTTCACTAAGCAGAAATCCATTTGCTTTAAACCAGTATGATACTTGAGCAATTGTCTCTGTAACACAAGTCTTAAGGCTACTGAGGTAATTACTGCTGTTCAGAAAAGTTGTGTCATCTGCATATAGCACAGTTTTTGATTTAATACATGTCGGCAGGTTGTTAATCATTATTAGGAACAGGAAAGGGCCCCGTACACATCCCTGTGGGACACCTACCTTAACTTGTTCTACACCGGACATTCTTTGCCAACACAGACAGCTTGCTTATGGTTCTGTAAAAATGACCTTAATAGTTTAAGGTTAATACCTCTAACACCATAGAACTCCAATTTTTCAAATAGTAGTGCATGTTCTACACAGTCAAAGGCTTTGCTTAGGTCACAAAAAGTGACTTGAGCAAAGTCTTTATCCTCAAGTACTTGATGGATGTATTTTACAACAGTATCTATCACGTCAATTGTAGACATATTTTTCCTGAAACCATATTGAGATCCACTAATAATTCCTATATTATCAAAGTAATCAGATAATTGTTTATAAATTGTGCGTTCCAGAACCGTAGAAAAAGATGGGACTATGGAACTTGGCCAGTAACTTGAGGCAGAGCCTTTACCCCCTTTTTATAAACTGGAACTACCCTAGACAGTTAAAGCTCATCAGGAAAATATCCTTCAGCAGTTAAGGGGTACACCATACTGTCTATGTTTTGACAATAACTGTGATGAGCTGATTTCGGGTTTAGCAACACTACTTCCTACTTCTTCAACTGATTTAATAAGATAATCATTGAATTTTGGGGGAGAGATATTAATTGTAACATTTCTTTCATCTTTAGCAACACTATTTATTAGCTTCCAAGCAGCTTTGCACTTGTTGGTGAGTTTCTCAATACTTTTGAGATTGTGTGCTTTTTTGGCTTCTATGATTGCTTTTTTATATTCATTCCTACATGTTACATAGGCTAGTTTAGATTGATTAGTCTTAAATCTACAATAAACATTTTGCAACAACATAACTTGGTTTTTCAGTGCGGTCAGCTGTTCTGTGTGCCACGTATTTTGTATTTTTGGGGCTTTAGTTCTCAGGACTCGACCAGTTAGGCCTACTTTGAATTTCTCTGCTGGAATGCAGTCATTAAAGCGTGCCAGATACTTTGAAAAACCTATCAAGTGGTATATTTGCTGGCAAATCGTTACTTGAAGTATAGGGTTGAAGTGGGAACGTGTGGTATCTGCACTTACAGTCACTCACGTGCAGTGAACTGGCTTTATCGCCGCGCCCACGCACTATGCTCAAGGGAGAGGCTTGGTGACAAAAAACGACTAAATCAGTTTCGGGACAGGACACATTTATTCTTCCTAGCGTTACAACAAATGACAAATAACATTCGTCGCTAATGTCCGTCCATACAGGTGCGTTGCACTGGCGGCAAGGCTCGATCACCGATCCCGGAGGGTATACACTCCAGTGATGAGCCATGGCGCGACCGCGTGGACCGAGCAAGACAAAAGGCCGTGTCACAATGTTCTGCGAAGGTGCAAAAGACACTTTAACAGTATGGTGTACACTGCAGAACGGCAACTGCGTTTACGACCGCGCATACGCATTTACGGCGGAGTCACGTTGAGTCGACGCACGTTGTCCGCAGCGGGAAAACTGAGAGACGCGTGTCGCGTCGCGTTGAGTAGCTCTCACTGCTTTTGTCCCCGTGCGGTCCGGCGTGCCACGCACCATTGCCGGAACTCGGCGTAACGGTACAGCTGCCCCTACTTGTGTCGGCAGTGCCGTAGTTCGGCCCTTCGTGCGTTGGACGGTGCTGCCGCCACACAGATCCCCCCTTGGAGAGTGGAGCTCCATAGCTGCGAAAACGCGGCTATCGTTCGGTGGCGCGCGTGTGTTTAAAGTTGGCGCGCTGCATGATGGCAGTGTTGGTGGGGGTCGGTCAGCGTTGGAAGGGCGGTGGCACGTGACGTCAGCGCGCCGGACCGGCGAGCGTGCGGCAGGCGTGTCCTAGCGCTGTCGGCTAGTGACAGCGACAGCAGGCACTGGCTGCAACTGTCCGTAGCGATGCGCGTGAAGGCGCGCATTGCAGGTCATTGGTGGTGACGTCTTGAAGGCACTTGCGCGAGTGCGGTACCATCGGAACTCGAATGCGGGTCCGGGAGCTGCTACGGACAAGCCGGGCGGTGTGGAGCGCGCTGTCCGGAGCTCGACGGTGAAGCGAATGTGGTAAACTGGCGCGGATGCCGATCCGGCCTCAACGCCCGACGCGGCGGACGCAAAGCGACGCGAACGCGGGACCACGAGCTGTGACGAACGCAGGAGATGGTGTCTGGGGCTCGACTGGAGTTACCGGCCGAAGGCACTTGAAGCTAGAGGCCGGGTCTCTACAGCAGACGGCGGCTCGTGGGCGCCGGATTCTGACAGCGTTCGGCGGCTCAAGCACGTGATTGCTGGTTTGGGTGTCATGGCGCCCTAGCGACGCAGCACGGCCGTTTGAATCAGACGCAGCGTCCGGCGCGCGTGACGTAGTCTGCTGGCGGTTGCGGTGGGGGCGACCAGTGCGCCTGTGGTGGGCGCGGTACGGGCAGCCGTGCCAGCTGCCTGGGCATGGTGGTGGGAGCCGCACGTGGCGGCGCGATGACAGCAGGCTGCAGCTGTGCATCACCGGTGGCTCCGGGTGCGGGTTCCGTCTGACGGCTGGCAGAGGGAGTGTCGTGCATGATCAGATCTTCTGCCGGGTCGAAGAAATGCGTGGCTCATGGAGCGGGCAAGACGTAGGCTTGTTTGGCACGGTCGACTGACACTGTCGACGGCTTCCCATTGCACTCGATGACCAGCGTTTTGTCTCCTCGTACGATCACGTGGTGCGATCTACTGTAGGGCAGTCGGAGAGGTGGCCGTACTGCGTCGGTACGTAACATGACATGCGTGCAGCACTGCAGGTTGGCGTGGACGAATATCTTCCCGGTGCCATGCAGCGTCAGTGCGTGCGCTCGGAGGCTGGCCGTGTGAGTGTGCAGACGTTCCACCAGAGTGGGTGCCACGGCTTCGCGTGGGAGTCTTACATCTCCGACAAAATCGCCCGGGATTGTCAGAGATTGCCAGTAAACGAGGTCGGCAGGTGACGCGCCGATCTCCTCCTTCGTCGTTACTCGCTTGCCGAGCAGCACCAGTGGGAGCGCCTCTGGCCATGAGGTGTTGTGGCAGGTTGGAGCGGCTTTCAGAGTACTGTGGAACCGCTTGACCATGCCATTCGACGCCGGATGGTAGCTGGTTGTCCTGTGTAACCGGGTGCCACACAGTCTGGCGACGTGCGTAAACAGCGCGCAGTCAAACTGACGGCTGTGGCCAGTTGTCACGTGACTGGGACATCCGAAGCGTGCCACCCAGGTGTCGATGAATGCGGTGGCGACGGTCTCAGCTGTGATGTCCGCGACGGGCGTTGCTTCCGGCCAGCGAGTGAAGCGGTCCACCATAGTTAGGAAGTACCACTTGCCTTGTGAGAGAGGAAGCGGGCCGACGAGGTCCACGTGAACGTGCGCAAATCGGCGTGTCGCATCCGGAAAGGTGCCCACGGGTGCGTGGGTGTGCCTCCCGACTTTGGTGTGCTGACATGCGGTGCAAGTGCGCGCCCATTCGCGATAGTCCTTCCGAAGCCCGGGCCAGACGAAACGCGCAGCCACGAGCGTCGAGTGGTGTTACTGCCGGGGTGTGACAGTCCGTGGACACGGTCGAAGGCACTGCACCGGAATTTCTCCGGGAGGAACGGTCGGTGCGTGCCGGTTGAGATATCACACCAAATCTTCCGTGCGGAGCCGGGGACAGGCACCACCTCCAGTTGCAGGCTGCTGGAAGTGTCATGACGGAAGTGGTGCAGTTCTTCGTCACTCTCCTGTACTTGGGCCACATCCTCAAAGATCACAGGGGGTGAAATAACGGCACACGCTCGGAACAAACAATCGGCGACGATATTGTCTATCCCCGAAATGTGTCGGATGTCTGTCGTGAATTGCGACACGTACTCTAACTGCTGGAGTTGGCGCAGTGAACACTTAGTGTGGTTGTTCTCGAACGCGTGCGTAATGGGTTTGTGGTCGGTGAAAATGACGAATTGTTGGGCTTCTCTGGACGGTCGGAAGTATTTCACCGCCGCGTACACCGCAAGCAACTGTCGGTCATAAGCGCTCCAAGCACGTTGCGAATCGGAAAGCTTTTTAGAGAAAAAACCGAGAGGCTGCGAACTCCCACCGATGCGCTGTTGTAATGCTGCGCCGATGGCGGCCTAGCTGGCGTCCACGACTACAGCTAAGTCCGCGTCATGTACCGGGTGCACGAGCAGCGTCGCTTCCACGAGATTCCTCTTTGAGTTCGTGAAGCTCTGCTTCATTGCGTCTGTTCAATTCACGAGGATCTTTCCTTTTGAGGTGGGACCTTGTAACGCCTTAGTCAGCAGCTCTTGCATGGCTGCAGCATTGGGCAGGTGTCGACGATAAAAGTTCAACATGCCGAGGTAACGTCTTAATCCTTTGTGCGTCTGCGGACGCGGCATGTTCAGTATTGCTTTCACTTTCTCCGGCGGCGGTGTCGATCCGGTGGGTGTAATTAAATGGCCGAGGAACTCGATTTCCGTCACACCGAACTCGCATTTAGCGGGGTTAATAACGATGTCGGCTTCACTCAGGCACTGAAAGACGGTCGTTAAGTGGCGGCGATGGAGTTCGGACGACTTGGAATACACCAGGATGTCGTCGAGGTACGTGAAACAAAATGGCAAGCCTCGCAAGACGCCGTCCAGGAACTGCTGCCAAGTCTGGGCAGCCTTCCAAAGACTAAAAGTCTTTCGAAAAGCCCAAAGGGCGTTACGATGGCTTTTTTTTCAATGTCTTTGGGCGCCACCAGAATCTGGGTGTACGCCTTTGCGCTGTCTATCTTGCTGAACACCCGCAGCCCACCAAGGTGTAGCTGAAGTCTTGAAGGTGTGGGACTGGGTATCGGTCCAGCACCGTTCGCGAATTAAGGGCGCGATAGTCTCCACACGGGCGCCACGAATTGTCTTTTTTGGGCACTAAATGCAACGCCGATGACCATGGGGTGCTTGATGGTCGCACGATGCCTTGCTGTAGCATGGCCTTGAACTCTGCCTTTGCCGCTGCAAGTCTGTCAGGCGCGAGTCGACGTGGGTGACATGATGTGAGGGGTGCGGGTGTGGTTATCATTTGGTGCACCGTCGAATGTTTGATGTCTCTCGGTGCACCGGCTGGGCGGATGAGGTCGGGGAATTATTCAAGGATGTCAGCATAAGGTCCAGGGCACTTCACGGGTTTAACACTGTAGTATGCAGCCTGCCGGCGCTGTTCCGCTATCTTTAAATTCGTTGTCGCGACGATGAGCTGGCCATTTGCGATGTCGGCTAGCAGCCTGTAGTGGCCGAAAAACTCTGCGCCAAGGATCAGCTCATTGACATCGGCCACAGTAAAAGCCCACGAGAACGTGCGACGTAGGTCTAGATCTATATTGCGGCTGTGTATGCCATAAGTTTTAATAGCGGAATTGTTCGCCACTGTAAGGCAGAGTGCCTCGGCCTGCCTGTGGTCTCGTAACATAGAACGGGGGAATATCGAGAGGTCCGAACACGTGTCGACGAGGTACCTCATGCCTGCCCCCATTTCCGCAACAAACAGATGCTTCAATATCACACTGCAGTCGGGTGCGCCTAGGTTCGGTCGCAGCTGGCGTTTGGATGCAAGCAAGGAGCGCGGCACCTGGTTGCATCGTTGCAGACGCGGGCGTGGTACCAGCAGTAGCAGCTTTGTGCACGCTCTGACGTCTGTGGGGTGACGCTGGAGCGGATGTTGCTGCATTGCCGGCTGCGCGAACCGCGCTGCATGTCGCCCGGTCTGTTGCCACTGCGGCGCGTGCTGCCCTCTTGCTGCGAGCGCGCCAACCAGTCGACTTGCGTGGAGAGAGCTGCCACCTGTGCGGTCAAGTTTTGCACTAGCTGGTGCAGGTCGCCATCCGATGCGGGTGTGGGAGGCGCGTGCCGCCAGGAAGGTGGGGGGATGTAGTCGTAAGCTGCTGCAGCCGCGGTGCTAGGCGCCATTGTCAGCGCGTCGTGCACCCTGTCGGCCTAATTAGCGACGGCGTCCAGGTGCATCTCCGTCTGTGCGGCTATCACTGCCTGCACCTGAGCTGGGAGGCTGCGCACCCAGATAGTGCGTAACAGTGAAAAGGGCACCATATCGGACAGCGCGAGGCTCCGCAAGTGGCGCAGGAACTGTGAGGGCCTCCGATCGCCGCATTCCTCTTGCCTCAGCAGTTGGTGCACTCGCTGTTCCTCTGACGACGAAATCTGCCGGATCAGCTCTTCCTTGAGCCGTTTGTAGCTTGACTGCGTCGGCAGGGCCGTGATTAGATCCCGCACTTCGGCCGCATAGTTCTGGTCGAGCTGGCTCACTACGTGCCCAAATTTCGCCAGGTCACGTGGTTGCTCATAAACACCGCCTCAACTTGGCTGAACCACACTACGGGGTCGCGTGGCTGAAAGGGAGGCAGCCTGATCAGTGCCCGTCCAGCGCTCGTCGGCGTTCCGGCGTTTCGTAGGAGGCGTCAGCGTGGCGGGGATTTCGGCGCCAACATTGTCCTGTGCTGTCTGTGGCTGCGCGGCGTCCGCGCGTGTAGTCCGTGCTTGTAGCTCACTCTCTAGCCTCGTGTTGCGTGCGAGCAGTTCTTCAACTGTCCTTTGCAACTCGTCTAATGTCGCCATCTTAGTTCAGATTCGACTCCTCGTACAAGAGGAAAGTACACAGTGAAAATAACACGACAAGGGAAACACTCGAAAAAAGAATAACACTAAGCAGTCCGCGATCAAAACATACGCGCACAAAAACAATACAAGAAAAAGTAACTTAAAAAAAATTTACTACGGAGCACTGTTCGGCGCGGGTGTATACGCGTAAGCCTACTCGCGGTTCGACGTCTCTCGTACCGACGAACGTTCGTCACCACGTGTTTTTTTTTTAGCCTCAGATCACGTCAGGGTCACCAGTGAAGCGGGAACGTGTGGTATCTCCGCTTACAGTCACTCACGTGTAGTGAACCGGCTTTATCGCCGTGCCCAAGCACTATGCTCAAGGGACAGCCTTGGTGACAAAAAACAACTAAAGCAGTTTCGGGACAGAACACATTTATTCTTCCTAGCGTTACACTAAATGACAAATACCATTCGTCGCTAATGTCCGTCCGTACAGGTGCGTTGCACTGGCGGCACAGCTCGATCACCGATCCCGGAGGGTATACACTCGACCGCGTGGACCGAGCGAGACAAAAGGCCGCGTCACTGAATGTTCTGCTCCTGGCGCGACCGGAGGCGCCGTAACGTCCGCGAAGGAGCGAAAGACACTTTAACGGCGACTGCGTTTACGACCGCGCGTACGCATTTACGGCGGAGTCACGTTGACTCGACGCACGTGGTGCGCGGCGGGAGAACTGAGAGACGCGTGTCGCGTCGTGTCGACTAGCTCGCACTGTCCGCCTGCTTTTGCCCCGTGCGGTCCGGTGTGCGACGCACCGTTGCCGAAATTCGGCGTAACGGTACAGCTGCCCCTACTTGTGTCGGCAGTGCCGTAGTTCAGCCCTTCGTGCACTGGACGGTGCTGCCGCCACAAGATAAAGAAGCGCCTAATGCAAGAACAAAAGGAATTCACCCCCGTTCTGCTACTTAAGCAACGGGAATGCGATGATTTTCGTAATTATCTAAGAATTCGGAGCTGATGAACATCTTCAAAACATTGCATTTATTGATGGAAGAATTATGGAAAGGATGATGTATAATGAAGGAAAGCTACATATAAGAGCTGAGACTGTCATTTACTGACATTGTGTTTTCCCCAAAGTTGGATAAGTTGGACAGTTGGCATACTATTGAATCATCACACAAAGTGCAGAAAGATATTAAAGCACAGGAAAGTAAATATTTAACTTTTTTGGGTGGGGAGGGGGGTGTAAAACATACCTATCAGAAGTTGGTCTTGCCCTCAAATTACCACAAATTATATTGTGGAAGTTATTTTTTGGTAATTTTGAAATATATATTTTTAGATGAAACCCATCTCTTCATTAATTTGAATCTTATATTATGGCAGGTTAGAATATCCACCTGCTTAAGGCATAGTTATCAATTATGTTATTTGTTAGATACTGAAAATAATTAAACCATTTATTCCTTCCTGGAGTAGAGGCTAGTTGGCAAAACCAAAATTTACAATTAAACAAAAAAGTTGTAACTCTCATTAGAAGCATACAATAAACTAACCTTGTCCTGCTTATATTGCTTCAGATGAACAAAAGTTCAGTGGCAGTAGGTTTGTCTTTCATGGGAAACTACTCCAGCAAAGCACATCTTAAGGCATGTGTCCACTAGCATGTTACTGAGATTTACTGAGATGTTTACACTAGAAGAGAAATTTATGCAACTTTACTAGTACTTCTGTAAGCTAATTTCAAGCACTTGCAGACATGCTTCCACGAGAATATCCTCTTGTGACTTCTAAACAAAAAACAAATTTTGAAGGCACCATTGCCTGACAGAAGAAATTTACTCCTAATAAAAAAACATACAACAAGGCAACAAGGAGACACTTTTAGTGGAAAGGCCCAGTCCCCCCCCCCCCCCCTCGCAATATTTGTTTCCAGTTAGTGCGTACCAGCAGCCTGCATATGCTGAAACACCTCTTGTACATCAGGCATAAAATTCAGGTTTTCTTCATACATTTGCAGATCTGTGTTACTAATATGCTAGCAGTAACAGCATTCCTTGATATCACTAATGAGAGCCTGTTGCTCAACATTTCAAGAAACCACGGTGTTATTCACAGCTTTTGTTGTCAGTAGCTATCAACTTCAGCCATGTGTGTGCGGTCATTAGACAAATGGAACTGCTTGTAGTTTTAAAAATGCTTTACCTGACAGTGTATGGAGTGGTAATTTTATTATGTATTTGAACATTGAAGGTAGGTCTGAAGTAATGACTAGCAAGCTTTATGATATGCAGATTCATTTAGAAACTATGAAACTATCAGTAAAGGTGATATGTCTAAAGAAACAGTGGCTTAAAAATAAAAATATAAACTTCCTCAATAAACTTACAGGCTATAAACTGACTACCAGTTTATATAGAGCTGCTGGGTATGGAAGCTCTTGCATACTAGTTCAGTCATCAGAAGACTATTAAATCAGAGAGAATTTTAGCCATCTAAGTGGAGGAATTACATTTGAAAGTAGTTGCACAGAAGTGACAAACATGTTGTTGTTGTTGTGGTCTTCAGTCCTGAGACTGGCTTGATGCAGCTCTCCATACTACTCTATACTGTGCAAGCTTCTTCATCTCCCAGTACTGCAGCCTACATCCTTCTGAATCTCCTTAGTGTATTCATTTCTTGGTCTTCCTCTACGATTTTTACCCTTCATGCTGCCCTCCAATACTAAATTGGTGATCCATTGATGTCTCAGAACATGTCCTACCAACCGATCCCTTCTTCTAGTCAAGTTGTGCCACAAACTTCTCTTCTCTCTCAGTACTTCCTCATTAGTTATGTAATCTACACATCTGATCTTCAGCATTCTTCTGTAGCACCACATTTCGAAAGCTTCTATTCTCTTCTTGTCCAAACTAGTTATCGTCCATGTTTCACTTCCATACATGGCTACACTCCATACAAATACTTTTAGAAATGATTTCCTGACACTTAATTCTATACTCGATGTTAACAAATTTCTCTTCTTCAGAAACGCTTTCCTTGCCATTGCCAGTCTACATTTTATATCTTCTCTACTTCGACCATCATCAGTTATTTTGCTCCCCAAATAGCAAAACTCATTTACTACTTTATGTGTCTCATTTCCTAATCTAATTCCCGCAGCATCACTCGACTTAATTCGACTACATTCCATTATCCTCGTTTTGCTTTTGTTGACGCTCATCTTATATCCTCCTTTCAAGACACTGTCCATTCCATTGATTGGCGACTCCATGGAGTGTCCTGTGCACCACGACCAGATAATGGATATACTTAGAGGGAGAGACAGCATTGGTCGTATTTTTTTGTTTTATTAACTGCAATTCAGTCACTTAGCGACCATCCTCAGTGCTGTAATATACAATGTAAATTGGTAGGCACTGGTGTCAACAAGCTTAGAGCAATCACATTCCGTTCAACTGCTCTTCCAAGTCCTTTGCTGTCTCTGACAGAATTACTATGTCATCGGCGAACCTGAATGTTTTTATTTCTTCTCCATGGATTTTAATACCTACTCCGAATTTTTCTTTTGTTTCCTTCACTGCTTGCTCAATACACAGATTGAATAACATCGGGGTGAGACTACAACCCTGTCTCCCTCCCTTCCCAACCACTGCTTCCCTTTCATGTCCCCTGACTCTGATAACTGCCATCTGGTTTCTGTGCAAATTGCAAATAGCCTTTCTCTCCCTGTATTTTACCCCTGTCAGCTTTAGAATTTGAAAGACAGTATTCCAGTCAACATTGTCAAAAGCTTTCTCTAAGTCTGCAAATGCTAGAAACGTTGGTTTGCCCTTCCTTAATCTATCTTCTAAGATAAGTCGTAAATGTCTGTATTGCCTCACATGTTCCAAAATTTCTACTGAATCCAAACTGATCTTCCCCGAGGTCGGCTTCTACTAGTTTTCCCATTCGTCTGTAAAGAATTCCAGTTAGTATATTGCAGCTGTGACTTATTAAACTGATAGTTTGGTAATTTGGAAATCTGTCAACACCTGCTTTCTTTGGGATTGGAATTATTATATTCTTCTTGAAGTCTGAGGGTATTTCACCAGATGGTAGAGTTTTGTCAGGACTGGCTCTCCCAAGACAATTTAGAAAAACAAACTGAGGGGAAAACTGAGACCTCAGATATCCAAACATCGGGGTCAGTACCAATGAAAGGCATTCCCATTACTCCATTACTGAATCACGGTCCAGAGCTGAGCCAGATATAGGAACTGTAACCGAGAAGCTAGACCAGATCAAAGGCTTGTCTGGGGCTCAGAGGAGGAAACTACTGAGGGAACAGAGGAAAAAGGAAGGGAAAGAATAGCTTCCTAAAGACAAGTGAAGGGAATTAAAGGAACCTAAGACCCCCAGGAAAAAACTGTCTCAGGTTGAAGGTGATAAGAAAACCCCTACTACTTCAAAGACAGGTAGTCAGTGGATAAGGAGGAAGCAAAGACTCCCTCCTCCCTGGATAAGAGTGTCCAGAAAAAACCGAGCCAAGAAATAGGGAAACAGGCCTATAGTACTGCACTCTTGCTTTTTAGGTTGGCAGTTATCCAGGAAGGCTGTCCACTGGTGGCCATCACTTCACAGCTGGAGGAATTGGTACAGATGCCCTCTTTGAAAAGATTGGGGGGGGGGGGACGCTGGCCTAGGACCCAACTTCAGGAGGGTCTGTGTAGATTGTGGAGCCCTCATTTTTGTCTGTGAGGGGATGCACACAGTCGAATGGCTTAAGGACAAAGTGCCCATTATATACCCATGGGAAGATGCGAAGCTGCTGGTTAAGATGGCAGTGGAGCTTCTTAAGACTGCAAAGATACCAATATGGGAACCAAAGATACTTAAGGAAGTCCCTCCTAAGACATAATTTGGGAAAACAGAGGCCCAGAACACAAAAGTATCTACAGAGGATTGGTCAACCAGAAGGCTGCACTGCAAGGATGAACACTGGTAGAGGAGGTGATGCGCGAGCAGGACCTGAAATTGTTTTTAGGGTTCTCGCAGGTCACTGTCAGGCTTCTCAAAGACCTCAAAGATGGAAGCAAGATGGAGACTGGAGGTGCTGCAAATCAATCTGCAGCACAGTAAAAGGAACCTCTGCTGCCCTGAGTCACTGCCTGGGTAGCAGGATGTGGACGTGGCCCAGATACAAGAACCCTATTTATATAAAGGTGGTGTATCGGCCCTCAGTGGCACTGGAGGTAAGCTGGTCTATGCTAGAAATCTAAGAAACTCCAGAACAAGCATCTATGTAAGAAATGGAATTTCTTTCGTGCCAATGATGGAATTTTGCTCTAGGGATTTAGTGACCATTAAAATGCTTCAGTATGAGGAAGGTATCGTGAGGGAAATTGTTTTGGCCTCATCATACCTCCCTTACGAAGACAGATCTCCTCCTCTCTTGGAGGTTAGGAGACTAGTAGAGACTTGACATCAGCAAGGTGACCAACTACTGGTGGGATGTGACACCAGTGCCCACAACCTAGTGGGGCAACAAGGAGTACCTTCTTGAACTCCTTTTGGCTAACAACTTAGAGGTCCTGAATAGGGGCAATGAACCCACATTCAGGAAACAAAACCTTTACTTCCATGATGATGGGCTGCTATGTCAAACAATAGCATGTGTTGCTGGAGTCATCCTCATTGAACCACATATACATTAAACTCAAGGATGAAATGGGAATCAGACAGGTCAAGACCTATAGGAATCCCATGAAAACAGACTGGGATACATACAGGAGGGACCTTGATTTAGACTTTTCGGAAATTAAAACCTCAATAAGGAATCCAGTAGAACTGGAGGAAGTAGCAGATGCTGTTACCTCTGCTATAGTGACCTCATATCAGGACAACTTCACAATCACCAAGAAGTGCACAAATAGGAGTGTGCTTTGGTGGAATAACAACTTAGAAATGCAAAGAAAACGGATACTTATACTGTTTAATATTGCGAGAAGTAAAGGACAATGTGCTAAATATCATGAGGCCCTTGTCAACTACAATCTTGCAATCAGACAAGCAAAGGAGGCATCCTGGAAATGGAGAGCATGGCTGCACAAGCCAGACTCCACAAGATTCTCACTAGAGTACCAACCAATCCAGGAGGTACATTGAGGAAGGAGGATGGGGAATATACAAAGAACACATGAGATGCTGAAACTGCTCCTCAAAACTCACTTTCCTTAATATGCTCTGCCAGACAGCACAGTCCAGAATGTGATCCTGGAGAGACAAGGGTTCTCAGGCACTCGAAGAGAGGACTGGGAATTGGCCAAGGAGTGTGTGAACTTTAATAAAATCCAATGGGTGGTGGGAACTTTCCAACCGTTCAAGTCACCTGACCCAGATGGAATTTTTCCAGCTCTCCTGCAACAGGCAGGAGAAAAGCTCATATGAGTCTTATGCAGGCCATTCAGGGTTAGCCTAGAAGTAGGAATCATTCCCAGTGCTTGGAGGAGAGTGAAGGTGGTCTTCATTCCAAAGCCAGGGAGAATTGATCATACCAAGGCTAAGGATATGAGACCAATCAGTCTGTCCTCCTTCATTCTCAAAACATTGGAAAAACTGGTTAATGTATGTGTTGGGGAGAGGAGGCTAAATAGGGTCCCTCTACATTCAAACCAGGGTGCATATCAGCCAGGTAAATAATGTGAGACAGCTCTCCACCAACTCATTGGGAAGGTGGAGAAAGCACTTCAGTTCTGCATCTTCCTGGATATCGAGGGGGCCTTCAGTAACACAACCTTCATTTCCATGGTAAGGGCAGCAGAGATGCATGACCTGGCGACTACTATATGCAGGTGGACCATGGCCAATCTCAGTGGCAGGAAGGTAGAGGCTACCATGATGAATGAAAAGATGGTAATTAACACCACTAGAGACTGCCCACGAGGAGGAGTTTTGTCCCTCTATTGTGGAATATAGTGGTGAACGAACTCATTGTGGAATTAAATTCCAGCCAATGCTTCTGCCAAGGATATGCAGATGAGCTTGTCATAGTAATACTTGGCAAATTTACTGACACAGTTAGAAATATGGCACAAGAAAGTTTGGGCATTGTGAAAAATTAGTGCATTAAACAGGATCCTTAAAAGACTTTTGAGGTGACATTTATGAAGAGATATATTCAACACTCATTTGGAATCTAAAACTCTTCAGTGAAACACCACCTGTGAAGGGGATAGTGAAATATGTAGGGGTACCCTTAGATGAGAAGCTAACATAGACCCCTCGCATTAACAGTAACTGCTCCAAGACAAAAAGTACTCTAGTGAGTACTAGAAGGGCTTGTGGCAAAAGCTGATGCCTAAGCTCCAGGGGTATGCACTGTGTATAAACCACAGTGGTCAGACCTAGGATTTCTGTAGGGCTGTAGCGTGGTGGAAGAAGGTACAACAGGGGGTTGCAGTTAAGGGGCTTGCTAAGGTGCAGAGATTGGCCTGCTCAGCCATAACGGGCGGAATCAGCAGCATATCAACTGCTGGAATGGAAGCCATGTTGGATATGCCTCCACTACACCTTCGGGTCAAGATGGAGGTAGCAGCTGGGGCACACAGGGTTAAAACTGGCCAAAACTGGGTCTCATTTGGATGTCCAGAATCACATACTAACATAGTGAGTGAGGTAAATATGGTAATGGGTGGGGAAATACCTGCCAACTGTATAATAACTCCCATCTGCTTCGACAAGCCTTACAATATAATAATTGGAAGCAGGGAGCAGTGGGAAAAAACAGTTTGACACCGTACTGGGGACACCGTTTGTTTCACTGATGGGTCGAAAACAGACAAAGGTGTTGGGGCAGGTGTGTACGGTGTTCAGCCGAGGCTGGAGGGCATCATCTCTCTAGCAAAAGTGGCCCCTGTATTCCAAGCTGAAATTACTGCAATCAGGGCACGTGTGGAGGAGAATATGCGTAGGTGCTACAAGGACCGTAGCATCTACATCTATTCAGACAGCCAGGCAGGCCTGAAATCATTGGCAGCTCCTGCAACAAGATCTGATATTGTTGCAGAATGCCACAGGGCTCTGGCGATGATAGGGGGAAGCAATAGGGTAAACCTAGTGTGGCTTGCTGACCACTGAGGGATCTGTGGCAATGAACAAGCTGACAGATTGGCTAGGATGGGGATAACAACTCCATTTATTGGACGGGAAACTATCCTGCCAATCACCAAGGCTATGATTAAATTAGAACTACGAAACTGGCTTAGGAAACATCACATAAGATATTTGACCAAGGACCATAAATAAAAACATGGTAATTTAATAATGCCCAAGCCATGTTTTAAAAGAAGCTCGGTAATCCTGGGACTGAACAGGAAAGAGATAAAACTCATGACTGGACTGATGAGGGTGAAGAATCTGTGTCACACCTAATCTTTGAATGCATGGCACTGGAGAATAAAAGATACATAATCTTTAGGACAACTACACCGTAAGAAATTGTGTCTAACAAAGTACTGTTAGAGGGACTACTTGCACTATTTAATGACACTGGTTGGCTTTACTAGATAGATTGGGGGGAGGGGGGAATACCGCACAATAAACTTATTTCCGGTGCGGGTAGTGGCAGGTTTGACCTAAACTGTTTTAGTTTCCCTGTTAAAATGAACACAAATCAAATCAATGTATTAGCATCAGTGGTCTTGAGAAACAGCTTAAATCATTAAAATTGAAAAAAGCTCCAAGGTTTGATGGAAACTCAGTTAGATTCAATACTAAATTTGCAGCTGACTTAGCTCCACTTCTAACTATAATCTATCATAGATCCCTCGAATAAAAGAAGTGAGTCCAGCTCTTGGAAAAAAGCACATGTCACAGCCGTCTACAACAAGGGTAGTAGAAGCGATCCACAAAACTGCCATAAAATAGCCTTGACATTGACTCTAAAAATATCAATCAAGTGAAACCCAGTTCACACTTTTCTCACATGACATACAGAAAGCTTTTGACCAAATTAAAAAAAAATAGTTAAATTGACAAAGTGTGCTGCAAATCATAGATTCATTACAAAAACTAAAAACAAACCAAAACCTTTTTCGTCTTTACAAGTGGTGATATTGGCAGTGAAATGGAGTGAAAATGCCCCATGAAACTAATGATAAGTAAGAATCCAGTGCCGTATTCAAATCCCTCACTGACCTTTCCATAAATCGCAAAATAATCAATGGCTATTCACCAGCAAGTAGATATTCTAAAATGGCAGAGAAATTGCTCAGGCTTTAAATTTTCCCATGTTTCTATATCTGATGTTATGAAAAATCATAATGTCACTAAACATTTTAAATCAGTTGGTTGGGATGAGGTTTCCACAACTAAAATAGTCAATCATGGTACTCCACTTCCAATCTCCTTCATAAACAGTAAGTCTTTTGATGAACGTTTTCCAGATTGATTAAAACATGCTGTTCATAAAATAGGAAAAGAGATGGAATGGCGAAATGGGGAACTATAGACCTATCTCATTATAAGCAACTTTTTTCCCATAAAGATCTGCATGTGATCAGATAGAAAATTACACTTCATCCCACAGTACTATTTTACACTATCAGTACTGGGTATGAGCCATCATATGTGACCTTACCAAAGCTTTCAATCCTGGAAACTGTGACTCCCTTCTCCAAAGACTGACAAGCTATGGTTTTCAGAGAAAATCTCTTAGATGGGTGTCATATTACATGGAAAAGAGACAGCAATGAGTACCTGTTAATAACAATGAGGAGAAAATCATCTGTGGCTGGAAACACACGCAATATGGCCTTCCATAAGCTTCCATATTAGGGCTACCAGTATTTTTGTATTATACTAATATGACAAGCAAGATATAATCCCCTAAAGCTGGGTTTACACTAGCAAGTCGCTTGCAGAAGTTTTTGCTGCAAGTTATTGCGAGCCGCTTGCAGCTGTGTTTACACAGCAGAGCAAGAATTAAGCAAGATTCTTCCGCAAGTTCTGTGGCAAGAAACTTGCGTCAACAACTTCTTGATACTGTTTACATATGCTTTCAGTACCACTACGAGTGTCAGCCGAAGTATAACATCACAAGTAGGCGGGTGAGATATGCTGCAGCTCTTGTAAATTTTAATGAAAAACGTGAAAAAGAAAGAGAAGTATTTGGGTTAGAGAGTGGATAACGAGAAGATCGCAAAATGGTGCCTATAATAACCTTTTGCAAGAACTGGGTATCGAGAGCATGGATACTTTTGAAAATTTTTGCAGAATGTCCTCAAATGATCTGGAGTATTTGTTTATGTTAATAGCGCCCGTAATATCAAAACGAGACACAAACTCCCGTACTGTTATTTCAGCAAAGGACCGTTTGCTAGTCACTCTATGATTTATAGCTACAGGGGAGAGCTACGAATAAAATAGGCATTGCTTTTATTTATGTGAAACATACAACCAAAAAAAGTTTGAATTTTGAAATCTTTTCGTTGTAGGAGACTCATACTAGTCCATAATGTACCTGTTTCATATTCCCGTCAGCACGATGTCTCTGATCGTACCTGACGTATGTAGAGCCATTTCTGACGTCTTGATAAGAGAAAATTATTTGAAGGTATGTGAAAACATAACAATGAAATTAAATTTTTATTGAAATAAACTGCATTTTACAGAATGATATGCTTATAAAAATGTTTTTTTTTTCTAATGCTCATAAAATAGAAAGTGACAAGATAATTAAATAGAACATGTAATAATTACACATCTTCTTTCTCCAGACTCCTAAAACATCAAGCGAGTGGATGCAGGTGGCAAAGGGGTTGTGTCTTGAAATTATGCTACTTTCCCTGTACTTCTTTCACAGATGTGTCGAATATCGACGAGATTCCGTTTAATGCGCTCATCTTCTTCACTCTATCCTTAAAGTTCCGGTTATGCACGTTCCATATTTCGGGGTAGCTCTCCACGGCTTCAGTAAAATGTTCTGTATCCTGCTTCATCCATTCCCGTTTCTCCTCCATTTCTGAAATTTGTTTGCATATAATACGTAAGATGATTGCATAAAATTAAGCCATCACTTTAAGTGAAATGTTAAATATAAGAGTTATGCAGACGACATACTTACTATAACTTGCACTTCCTACTTGCAGGAAATAGAAATAAATCCTAAAAGCTGCAAGTTACTTGCAGATACTTCTTGCATGGTGTTCACACTGGAAGCGGAAAACGTGCAGCAAGTCACTTCCGCAATAAATTGCTACGATCGCAAGTCGACTTGGCGATATGTTTACACTCGCAGATCGCGCGGCAAGTTCCTCCGCGCAAGTAAATTGCTGCAATAACTTGCTAGTGTAAACCGAGCTTAAGCAGGTGACTCAACAGCAATACTCTGGTGTCAAACTGGCAAAGACTTAATCTACTATATTGAGCAAACATTTAGGGAAGTAAGCACATGGTCAAAAATTAAAACTTTACTAAAACAAAAACAGTCTCTCTCCCAAGAAAACAAACAGCATGCTGTATTAGTGTAATAGGCAATACAGGCAAAAAATTGGACATTGCAAACTGTGTCAAATTCCTGGTGTACTAGCAATTAAAAATATATTGTGGAGTTATCATGTGGGCAGCATCCTGAGTCAACTGAACCATCTTGCATGTGTCACGACTGTCCTCTATAGTACCACTGATTTAGCTGTCTCAGACAATGGAAAATCCAGGATGCAATATAACAGTACGAGATAAGGAAAGATGGTACTCACCATATAGTGGAGATGCTGAGTCGCGATAGGCACAATAACAAGAATCACACAATCATAGCTTTTGGTCATTAAGGCCTTTGTCACATACACACACGCACACACACACACACACACACACACACACACACACACATGCAAGCACAACTTGCACACACGTCTGCAGTCTCAGAGAGCTGAAACTACACTTGGATGAGATGTTTCAAACAATTTGGTGGCACTTGAGCAAAATACATTCATATCAGTCAGTAGTACGGCACAATGGCTCCCTGAAAATGTGTTAATTATTAATCTGAAAAAAACTATGTACATGGTCTTCAAAAATAAACAAAAAGAATAACATATGGATGTTTTCTTAGATGAAAAAGGACTGGAAGAAGTAGCTTCAGTTAAATTTTTGGGCATTACAATAGACAGTGAGATACATTGTAAACAGCAGATAAATACTGTTTCCAGTAAGCTAAGTTCAGTGATAGTTATAATGAAACAACTGATTCAGTATACTCACCGAGACCTCTTGTGCACTGCCTATCATCGACATTGTGAACCATAGATTAGATTAGATTAGATTAATACTAGTTCCATGGATCATGAATACGATATTTCGTAATGATGTGGAACGAGTCGAATTTTCCAATACATGACATAATTAGGTTAATTTAACAACATACTTAAGTTAATATAACAACTTTATTTTTTGTGTTTTTTTGTTTTTCTTCATTTTTTATTTTTATTTTTTTTATTTTTTTTCAATATTTTTGTTTTTTTTTCTTTTTTTTCTTAATTTATATCTAAAAATTCCTCTATGGAGTAGAAGGAGTTGTCATTCAGAAATTCTTTTAATTTCTTCTTAAATACTTGTTGGTTATCTGTCAGACTTTTGATACTATTTGGTAAGTGACCAAAGACTTTAGTGCCAGTATAATTCACCCCTTTCTGTGCCAAAGTTAGATTTAATCTTGAATAGTGAAGATCGTCCTTTCTCCTAGTATTGTAGTTATGCACACTGCTATTACTTTTGAATTGGGTTTGGTTGTTACTAACAAATTTCATAAGAGAGTATATATACTGAGAAGCTACTGTGAATATCCCTAGATCCTTAAATAAATGTCTGCAGGATGATCTTGGGTGGACTCCAGCTATTATTCTGATTACACGCTTTTGTGCAATAAATACTTTATTCCTCAGTGATGAATTACCCCAAAATATGATGCCATATGAAAGCAATGAGTGAAAATAGGCGTAGTAAGCTAATTTACTAAGATGTTTATCACCAAAATTTGCAATGACCCTTATTGCATAAGTAGCTGAACTCAAACATTTCAGCAGATCATCAATGTGTTTCTTCCAATTTAATCTCTCATCAATGGACATACCTAAAAATTTGGAATATTCTACCTTAGCTATATGCTTCTGATTAAGGTCTATATTTATTAATGGCGTCATACCATTCACTGTACGGAACTGTATGTACTGTGTCTTATCAAAATTCAGTGAGAGTCCATTTACAAGGAACCACTTAGTAATTTTCTGAAACACAGTATTGACAATTTCATCAGTTAATTCTTGTTTCTCAGGTGTGATTACTATACTTGTATCATCAGCAAAGAGAACTAACTTTGCCTCTTCATGAATATAGAATGGCAAGTCATTAATATATAATAAGAACAACAAAGGACCCAAGACTGACCCTTGTGGAACCCCATTCTTGATAGTTCCCCAGTTTGAGGAATGTGCTGATCTTTGCATGTTACGAGAACTACTTATTTCAACTTTCTGCACTCTTCCAGTTAGGTACGAATTAAACCATTTGTGCACTGTCCCACTCATGCCACAATACTTGAGCTTGTCTAGCAGAATTTCATGATTTACACAATCAAAAGCCTTTGAGAGATCACAAAAAATCCCAATGGGTGGTGTTCGGTTATTCAGATCATTCAAAATTTGACTGGTGAAAGCATATATGGCATTTTCTGTTGAAAAACCTTTCTGGAAACCAAACTGACATTTCGTTAGTACTTCATTTTTACAGGTATGTGAAGCTACTCTTGAATACATTACTTTCTCAAAAATTTTGGATAAAGCTGTTAGAAGGGAGATTGGACGGTAATTGTTGACATCAGATCTATCCCCCTTTTTATGCAAAGGTATAACAATAGCATATTTCAGTCTATCAGGGAAAATGCCCTGTTCCAGAGAGCTATTACACAGGTGGCTGAGAATCTTACTTATCTGTTGAGAACAAGCTTTTAGTATTTTGCTGGAAATGCCATCAATTCCATGTGAGTTTTTGCTTTTAAGCAAGTTTATTATTTTCCTAATTTCAGAGGGAGAAGTGGGTGAGATTTCAATTGTATCAAATTGCATAGGTATGGCCTCTTCCATTAACAGCCTAGCATCTTCTAATGAACACCTGGATCCTACTATATCCACAACATTTAGAAAATGATTATTAAAAATATTTTCAACTTCTGACTTTTTGTTCGTAAAGTTTTCATTCAATTTGATGGTAATACTGTCTTCCTCTGCCCTTGGTTGACCTGTTTCTCTTTTAATAATATTCCAAATTGTTTTAATTTTATTATCAGAGTTGCTGATTTCAGACATGATACACATACTCCTGGATTTTTTAATAACTTTTCTTAATATAACACAGTAGTTTTTATAATTTTTGATAGTTTCTGGGTCACTACTCATTCTTGCTGTCAGATACATTTCCCTTTTCCGGTTACAAGATATTTTTATACCCTTAGTAAGCCATGGTTTGTTACAAGGTTTCTTACGAGTATATTTAACTATTTTCTTGGGGAAGCAGTTTTCAAATGCATTTACAAAAATGTCATGAAATAAATTATATTTTAAATTGGCATCAGGTTCACGGTACACCTCATCCCAGTCTAACTGCTGTAGGCTTTCCCTGAAATTTGCAATTGTTAAATTGTTGACTGAACGTACTACTTTGGAGGACTGTTTAGTATTGCTGAATGGAGCTATGTCATATATTGTAACTAGCTGTGCACCATGATCAGAAAGACCATTCTCAACAGGCTGAGCATTTATCTGGTTAAACTTATCTTGGTCTATAAAGAAGTTCATCTATCAGTGAGCTGCTATCCTTTACCACCCGAGTAGGAAAATCAATAACGGGTGTCAAATTGAAAGAACCGAGTAATACTTCAAGGTCATTTTTCCTATTACCCTCTTTCAGAGAATCTACATTGAAGTCCCCACAAATAATAATTTGCTTCCCCCTGTCTGACGGATAGCACAACAAGGAGTCCAAATTTTTCAGAAATAGATGAAAATTTCCTGATGGGGACCTATATACAGTTACAATTATAAATGTGCCTTTATTTAATTTAAGCTCACAGGCACATGCTTCTATATGTTTCTCTACACAAAACTTTTTTGTTTCTATACTTTTTGCACAATGATAACTTTTGACATATATGGCAACTCCTCCTTTTCCATATTTTCTCTCATTATATGTGCAGAGAGCTTATAACCACTTACATTTAACTTATCCATATCAGTAACAATGTGATGCTCAGACAGGCATAGTATATCTATTTCATTCTCAGCTTCTAAATCTTCCAAACAAACCAGAAGCTCATCTACTTTATTCTTTAAACTCCCAATATTTTGATGAAATATACTTACATTATTTTTAATTATACTTTTATGAGAACCTTTCCTTATTCTAACATTTGCAGTACCCTCCTGTCTGAGTTTCTCATTGTGCTTAGGCCTAGTTCCTATACCAGTGGTCACATGGTGTTCAGAGAGGCAGATTATGTCAATTGGGTTGGGTGACTTTAGTTCATCAATGCAATTACCTAGGACTGAGATACAACTTGGTGGAGATAAAATTTCTGGTGATTGATGAAAATTTATAATTGATAGCTGTGATTGGTGATCCAATGTGCTAGAATTGTGCTGTTGAATTTCTTTCCTAAACTGAAGATTTGTTTCAATCCTGACATCTCGTAGAACTTGACATCTTTCTGTCTTACCTAACCTAAAAAAGGTGCTGCTCCAACACCTGTAACCACTGGTATTTTACCATTCATGGCAGTGCCTCCCCCCCTTAAATTTCCTGCTATTACCCCAGCCAATTTCCCCTTCCCTTTCCTGTTGTGATGTAGGCCGTGCCTGGTATAGTCCCACCTACTGAGATAATCAACAGGAACCACACCAATATAAGCCCCCGCACCCGACACAAGCAGCCGTTCCAACTCCAAATTAACTCTCCCAACAGAAGAGTTCAAATGAGGCCGGTCATGGCGTCTCAGGACAGATACAAATTCAACATTGGTGTGTCTCGATGCCGACGCAATCTTTACCAGGTCACACTCTATACTGTACCCAGGATCTCTGTCGATGCTGTTCCCTGGCCCTCCCACAATAACCACGGTGTCTTCCCTGGTAAATCCTTTACAGAGTGAACCTAAATCCTCTGTCACCTGATCCAGACTAGCATTTGGTTTGAAAAAATTTGTGACCTGGTATTCTGGTCCTAATTCCTCCTGCAGAAGTTGGCCTACACCTCTGGCATGAGAACTGCCTAACAACAAAACTTTCTTCCTTTTCGATGACTTTCCTACATTCTTTTTCAATTTCCTATTGAAAGTTTGTTGTGTCCTGTCTACACCTACCTCTGCTTGAGGCTCATCAGTTTCTAACTGAAGCAACAGGTCAAACTTATTTTTGACATTCACCACAAAACTGTCAGACTTAGTTCTAGGCCTGTTCCTTCTGCTACCTGTTGCCACTTCCCACCTCTCTTTGCCCTTCTCCCTCCTTAACCTGTCCAGATCTTCCCTAGCCTGATCTAGCTCAGCCTGAAGGGCAGCAATTTTCCCCTCCTGTTCCACTATCTTCCTATCTCTGCTGCAAATCCTACATAACCACTGATGAGCCTGATCCACTTTCCCAACACCCACGCCACTGCAGTCCCCCCAGTGAAAAAAACTACTGCATCCATCACACCAAACCCCGGAACTAACAATTCTACGGCAAGTCAGGCACTTCTCACTCACGGCAAAAATAATACTTTAGCTAGAATAAATCAATTAAATTACCGAAAATCAAAAAAGACGTTACAAGAATTAAGCCTATTCACAAATGTATATAAGCAAGTTTCTGATTTAAAATTCCGCTGGTTTTCTGAGATCTGTATTAAAACAACGAAGGTATACGCTATTTATTATATATTTCACTCGATGGAATGAAAAAGGGCAATTAAACGAGATACTTTAACTTTGATTCTCCAAAAACGTTACGAGAATATGCCTATAAACAAATGTATATAGGCAAGTTTCTGATATAAAGTTACGCTGTTTTTCTGAAATCTGTATTAAAACAATGAAGTTATACGCTATTTACGGTAGTTTACTTATTTGTTACCGAGAAACTAGTTAAATTACCTTGAAACAAGAAACAAACACGTTTACAAAATTTAAGCCTAAGCACGACTTCGCGAAGTTACGATCTTTTCGTGTTTTCTGAAAAAATACGCAAATAAAAGTCAAACCTTTAACGGCAAGACTAAACGATACACTAATGCACGTATTTAATTTGTTGTCAGCGTTAAACTAAATTATATTCCTGTCTAAATCACTTAACTTTCTGGAAATGATTTCTGGCGTCACTTACTCGGCGGCCATCTTGGAACAGACTTTTGATTTCTGTTGTGTGATATGGAATCACAGTATGGAGGAACTCAACTATCAAAGGGATGAAGAGAATATTCACATTACAGAAGCAAGCCATTCAAATTATATTCAAAAAGAAGCAAAAAGAATCGTGTAAAAGTTGTTTCAAAGAACTAAACATTCTAACGTTTCCATCACTTTATATATTCAAGACCATTGTGAGTGCATTACATGCTCTCACAAAACTGGAAACTAATGAGACTGTTTATACACACAATACAAGGAACAGAAAACAACTGCAGTGCATTCCACATAGACTTAAGATTTTTGAAAAAGGACCCAAATACTCTGGTATCAAGTCAATACAAGTAATGTCAAGGGAATTACAAGACCTCAAAACTAAGAAAACGTTCCCCACAACTCTAAAAACTTTCAGATACAAGGAGAATTTTATAGTGTAGCTGACTACATCGGCAAACAGTGATCAAAAGTTCATCCTGTGAGTGATAAATCTCACACATCATAAAAAAAACTAGCAACAGAAATCAGTGTTACAGAAATTAACTATAATTAGGAACCACTGATGTATAATACATGCTAATGATATGTCATAAAATTATTATTATTTTTTTGTATGTATCATGTATCATAAGTCATTTTGTACAACATAATATTATGAATATACTGCATCATAAGTCATTGTGTACAATGTAATACTGTGAAAGCTCGTATGTGTATTTAATATGTAAGCTATGTTATATACTTTTATATTTCATATCATCTAGATTGTACCTTCACAATATTGTAAGAAGCTACACACAACTCAGGTGTTCGATAGTTACTTTAAAAAATATAGATCTATCTTAAATAAAATAATAAAGGAGGCAAAGAAATGAGACAATGATAAATATATAGAATATGCTTCAAACAGAACCAAAGCAATCTGGCAAGTTGTAAATAAAGAAACCAAAGCTTACAAAAATAGAGTTAATAACATAGTATTAAAGGCTTGCTTGGAAAACATTAATAACCCACGGGAAGTACCTAATATGTTTAATAGCTATTTTATAAAGGTAACAGACAAACTACTACAACAGACCTCTAATAGAAAACAGCGTACAGAAACAGGGAAAAAATCTAAAGCAAATCAATGTACCCAACAAATGTAGAAGAAATACAGGTTACAACAAATATTCTCAAAATGAATCACTCTGCAGGTGTAGATGCTATACCTGATTTCATTATAAAGAAATGTGGGGACTTGATCACTGAGCCCTTAACTCACCTATGTAACCTATCTTTTGCTACAGGAACTTTTCCTTCATGTTTGAAAATAACAAAAGTAAAGTCATTATACAAAAAAGGAACCAAAAATGATATATCCAACTACAGACCATTGGCATGTCTGTCTGTTTTCTCAAAAATAATAGAAAGGTTCTTCGATAAGAGACTAACAGAGAATAATGGCATTATGTCAGAATCTCCACATGGATTTAGAGCAAACCGTTCAACCAAATCAGCAGTTCACTCCTTTCTATTAGAGACACTGATAGCATTAGACAACAAAAAACTTACTGTGGGCATATGTTTTGATTTGTCAAAGGCATTTGACACCATAAACATGACAAATTGCTACACAAGCTAGAAGATCTTAACATTAGGGGAACAGCTAACAACTGGCTCAGCTTTTATCTTAAGAACAGCGAACCATACGTGGAAATAGATCAGGAAACAGATAATGTCATTAGGAAATATAATTCCAAGCTACTGACTGTTAAATATGGAGTGCCACAAGGATCAGTAATGGGGCCTGTTCTGTTCTTGCTCTGTGTAAGTGACCTAAACATAAGCAATGACAGCAGTAAAATATTTCAATTTGCTGATGATACAAGTGTTTTAATTACAGGAAACTCAGAAGAAACTCTTGTAAAAAACATAAAAGAAGCCACTGACAGGCTAACATGTTACATTGATGACATGTCTTAATAATAAACACTGGAAAAAATGTAGGTATGGGATATACACACAGCACAAACAAAAAATCTGATATCACCGAATCTAGAGCTATATGGAGAGACAACTGCAAAACAGCATGTACCAAATTTCTTGGACTTCATCTACAAGACAACTTGAAATGGATGGCACATATTGAGCAAATGAACAAAAAATTAAGTACTTCTTATTTTGTGTTACATACATTAAAAAACTGTACCAGCTACATCAATCTTCAGTGTGATTTATTATGCAGCTGTTCACTCTCACCTCCAGTATGGGATTGTATTCTGGGGAAATTCTGGAGATGCCCTCAAAACATTCAAAATTAAAAAAAAAAGATTATAAGAATAATGGAAGGGGTAGATAATTCCTAATCATGTAGACCATTGTTTCAAAAAAGGATGATCCTACCACTTCCTTGCATATGTATACTAGAAAATATAACGTATTTAAAGCAAAACTTACATACAAGAAGACCACTCACCACTAAAAATCACACAATACACATCTATGATACAAGAGAAAAATTGGATGTACATGTTCAAAGTTGAACACAAAGTTATTTCAAAACGGTCTTATCCATCCTGGTATCAAACTATACAATGCCTAACCAGATACCATTAAACACATACAAAACATTGGTCACTACAAATCTCAATTGAAGTCATACTTGGTTGATCACTGCTTTTACACAGTAAATAAATACCTACAAAAATAAATTTTTCTATGTTAACCCAATGTAGTCTCATTCAGAAGAACATTTGTATTTTATCTCTCTGCATATATCGTAACAATATTTATTTAAGTATTCATCATTTGGTTCAAATGGCTCTGAGCACTATGGGACTCAACTGCTGTGGTCATAAGTCCCCTAGAACTTAGAACTACTTATACCTAACTAACCTAAGGACAGCACACAACACCCAGCCATCACGAGGTAGAGAAAATCCCTGACCCCGCCGGGAATCGAACCCGGGAACCCGGGCGTGGGAAACGAGAACGCTACCGCACGACCACGAGATGGGGGCTATTCATCTTTTATTAATATATTAATGTGTGTTATTATGTACAAAGGTACATTATATGTAAAACTGTTAATATTAACATAAAAATCCAATATCATGCACATAGTGCAGCTGTAGATGAAAATGGATCAATAAATCTAATCAAAAAATCAATAATGACGCATCCTATGTTACAAGTACATATCAGTAAAAAAGGTAATTTATGGGACCATTAAAAATCACAATAACAGTCTTACAGAAACTGCATTAACATTATTGATTCATAATTTATTTACATTAAGCAACTGACCAAAAAATATTTTCCAAAACATAAAACTCTAGACAAACTAAAGTTGTCCAATACCAGTAATGGGGAACATTAGCCCATTTGGGAGAAAAAAAAATTTCTCATCAATAATGACTAATTATGCACTGTGTCTTAAAATTACTAAGAAAATCATAGCTTTTTCCACAGAATTTCTTTGCATTTTTCGAAGCAAAAGTGTTGGAGATAATTAACTTTAATTTTGAGAAACAGGAAAAACTGGGCAAAAGTTCAACCCGTAGATGTTATGATAATCATGTAGACAAAATATAAAAAGGTGGTGTGTGATGAAAGATGTCAGGGGTGGTACATACTACACATAGCAGAATACATATAAGAGATACAGTCAGAATATGAATAACATACATTAATTAAATTATCTTACTAAGTAGAAGTACCTACAAGTGAATAAACAACTTAATACAAGTAATTAAAATTTTGTGGTATGTACTTCACATACCAGAATATATATATGAGATACAGATAGAATATAAATAAGATGCAATGATTAAATTATCTTACTAAGTAGAGATAACTACAAGTGAATAAACAGCTTCTTCGAAGTAATTAGAGCTTTGTTTCAAAAAATTGATGTATGGAATAGAAACAATGATGTAGTAGTAATTCCTTTAATGAAATTTCCGTTATTTTTGGGTTTTTCCTTGTTTTTATGTCTGTTGGGAGGTGGTTGTATATTTTAATGCCCATACACTTAACCCCATTCGCATATAATTTTGTGTTGTGAGCTGTAATTTGTAATTGGATTTTGTTTGTGGTTTCGTGTGTGGCAGTCTGCATTTCTGTGGAAGGATACCAAGTGCTGTAAAACGTGGTGACTTGAGACAGTGGGGTGACTCGGGACATTTTGACAGTGTTTTGTTTTTTATTATGTTGGCAGCAGTGGGTGCCCAGAACTGTGTTTTGCTCATTGTTATCGTTTATGTGATGGTGTGCTGATGTCCTCAGGTTGAAGGGAACAACTTGTTATCAATGTAAGTACTACTTTCAAATATTTGAAATTGTCAAAATATTAACAAAAGAATGATAGTGAAATAGGAAGGCTTACTGGTTGTTATGGATTAATAGTGTAAATGTTGTTAATGTTTAAATGAGATCCCCACTTCTATCTCTAATAATAATCACAGAAAGATAAAAATTTAGGCCAATATTTTGGACTGAAATATTCGGTTTTGAAAATGACAGCAAACTTGGGGTGACTTGGGACATGTCGTTGATTAGCAGAAACCTTTCATTAGACTTAACTAAAGAGAGTTGTTTGCACAAAAGCGCATTAAAATGAAGTTGTTGGTGTTTCTTATACACATTGGAGTCATTGCTAGTATTTGCTTATTGTTTTATGGTTAGGTTAAGGGGTTAGGTTACATGACATTTGATATTACTGTGTGTACTTGTTTATCAATGTGTTTGGTTTTGCAGTATAGTTTGAAAAACATATTACTTTAAATATCTACAAGAAAACTGTTAATGTAGTTTCAGATGCCTACAGAGTATATTAGGAAGGTTGGTCATAAACCTTACAAACGATATGTTATGGAGAATCTTGCAAAAGCTGTGGCAGATGTTCAAGATAAAACTTTGTCTGTAAGACAAGCATCTGATAAGTATGGAGTCCCCAAGAGCTCTATTCAGAGATGGGTATCATCAGCAAAAGACTCTCCACCCAAGAAAGCCGGTGGCCAAACTTCTCTCAGTTCTCATGAGGAAGACCTCATAGTAAGCAATTTGGTAACTGCGAGTGAGTGGGGTTTTCCTTTGACTTCAATGGACATTAGAGTAATTGTCAAACAATATCTAGACAGGCTGGGAAAAAGAGTGAAAAAGTTTAATAACAACCTTCCAGGATGGGACTGGATTGTGTCTTTCCTAAAAAGACATAAGCAAATTCTGTCTGAGCGATGGTGTATGAATATCAAAAGAGCATGTGCTAGAATTGACCAAACAATGACGCAAGAATATTTTTTTGAACTTCAAAATAGTTTAGATGGCATTCCTCCTGAAGCAATAATCAATTATGATGAAACCAACATTACTGTCGATCCTGGAGTTAAAAGGGTCATTGGCTGAAGAGGATCAAAATGTGTGTATTATATAATGGACAGTTCAAAAAGTAGTATTAGTGTCATGTTCTGTAGCACAGCTAGTGGTGAGCTGCTTCCACCTTATGTAGTTTATGGTGCATCGCATGTGTAGTATGATACTTGGAGGCAGGGCGGCCCAAAAGGTGCACTTTATGGGTGTTCAAAAACTTCCTGGTTTAGCGAAATTTTATTTTCAGATTGGTTCGAAGGAATCATACTTCCATATGTGAAAAAGCTGCCCAAAGAAGTGTCGAAGGCTGTAATAGGAGATATCTTGTCCAGTCATATCTCTGTAAATGTTTTACAGAAGTGCAGGGAGCATAACATTAAATTTATATAACTGCCACCCAATTCAACACATCTGTGTCAACCTCTTGACGTGGCTTACTTCCATGCACTAAAAGCTGAGTGGCGCAAAGTTTTAGAAGAATGGAAGCTGAAGAATCAGGGTCCTATTACGAAGGACAAATTTCCTGCAGCACTAAAGGAGATGCTCAACATTATGAATTGCAATGACCAAACGAGACACAAATTAAAAGCCGGATTCAAGAAAACTGGAATTTTTCCATTCAATCCACAACAGGTCTTGAAACTCATTCCCAAAACTACTAAAATGAAGGTGACTCTCAAAATGCATATCGTACATTTTTGCGTGAATTGTTCAGAAAGGAGACACAGCCACTTCATGTGAGATGAAAGAGACTTTCTGTTCCACCTGGTAAAAGCATTTCAAATGTAGATTTGGATGATCTTGATGACTCACACTCTCATGAAAACAACGACACTATGCTCTATTATTACCTTCAACTTATAAGCCTTCTGCTGAAGACAATTTAAGATCAGAAAGTGAAAAATATCCGAGCTATGATAATGACACACATGATCATCTTTCAACTGACTAATACAATGAACACACAGATGCCGCAATTAGAGAAACTAATACACCAGTACCTATCACTTCAGAGGATGAGTTAAATGAAGGAGACTTCATTTCTGTAATGTTTAACTATGTTGGACGAAAATCTCAGGTTGTTCTGAAAACATTCATAGGGAAAATATAGGCCATAAAAGATTGCAAAGTGAAAACTTCATTTATGAGAAAGTCTCAGAAGCAATCAGACATTTATGTTTTTCCAAATGTAGAAGACATTCAAGAAGTTTCTATTTCACAAGTTCTGTGCAAACTTGTTCCCCTCTTTGTTCGTCATGGTCGTTACAAGTTCAAGTATGAAACTGCAGAGTAACTAGTGTGAAAAAAAATCTAATTACTGTAATTAAAAACAACATGAAACAATTCATTTATGTACTTTTATATATGTGAAACACTATTTTAAGACAATAAATATCATAAAAATTTCTTTTGATTCTTTTTTAACTTCTCAAGATTTGTTTTTAATTTTAATATATAATAATTTTTATCATTTCATCTTAAAAGACACTAAAATTGGTGTCACATATTTAAAATGAAAAAAGAAAAACAATGTCACTGGCCCCAATACCTCTTTGGTGAGGTGAACGCAGTTTTGTGGAAAATATTTGTAGGTGTCCCAAGTCACCCCACATGCCCCAAGTCACCCCAACCTGCGGGGTGACTTAGGACACCAACAAAACATTAAATAAAAAATAAATGACCGAATTTAAGATAATATTTGATATATAAATGTGTTCTACTGACCCAGACCTAAGTTTTGATATACATATCCTTTCCATAAGTTGCATGGGCTCTGAGAAATAGCTAAGGAAACACAAAAATTGTCCCAAGTCACCTCTTTTTGTGGTGCTGTACTGTAAAACAAGGTGGTTCCATTCTATAGAGGCATGGCAGTGGCAATATTTTGAACTGTTGAAACAGTGGTTTACAGTGTTCAGTGGTTTCTTTACATTTCATTATTCGTACCACATGTTTTTGTAACTAGAAAATTATGAGAGACTCAGAGCTATTTCCCCAGTAGATTAGATCATACCTCAGGACAGGCTCAAACGGCATGATTGTGCATGGGCCTATGCTTTATATTATGTGTGTTATATTTCGTTTGGTGCCTGTTTTTCATTTCGTTTAAGAGGTAGTAATAGATAACAATCACTGAGCATTGTTGCATTCCAGATAGTTCGCAGGTATTAAAATTGGTGTCAGTTTCGGCTGTCAGAAATATTGTCACCTTACCTTTAGTCTACAAATGCTGGTTTGTAAATCTAATTTAATGTAATTGTCGCTGTTAAATCACATGAACGAACGGACAGAGCAAAGAGAGAAGTGCATCACGACTTCTCTATACAAATGATTATGCCACAGTTAGTGCTGTTAACTTTTGACAACGCTTTCTCGTACTGCTGACACAATTCAGACGGCGCTGCTACTCTGCCATCTGTTGGCCACACCGAGCAACTAATGTTTTGTCACGCCGCTCAAGTGTACCAAATGCTGTACGTAATTTGTTTCCCATTTTGAAGATTTTTATTGCCGTAAATGAAGTGAGACTCATATCACAAATACACCTATTTTGATCGTTTGTGGAGTGGCTATAAAGGAACTTGGACCCGAAATATTTATAGTGCATATATCTCCTACTCGCTTCATGAATATGATGGTGGATTCTATTTATGTTTTTTGTTACACTGGCCAGCCTTCTGTACCTTTTGTACACGGCGGACATGCCGCCGCCGTCGCCCCCCGTACACCTCCTCCAGTTTGCCGATGACACCGCCTTCCTCGCCCTTGCCCCCACCCTGCAACGCTCCCAACGCCTTCTCCAATCCCATCTTGACCGGTTCACCGCTTGGTGCAACCAGTGGTTGCTCAAGGTCAATCCCTCCAAAACCCAGGCGATCATTGTAGGCAAATCCACCCCTTCCTTCCGCCTCCTTGATTTCTATCTCACCGTCTATGGCCGTCCTATCGCCCTCACTCCCACCCTTAAGTACCTTGGCGTCACCCTCGACCGTCGCCTCTCCTGGACTCCCCATCTCCAGACAATCCAAGCCAAGGCACGTTCCCGACTCTGTCTCCTCAAGCTCCTTTCCGGCCGCACGTGGGGTCTGGACCCCTCCACAATCCTCCACACCTATAAATCCCTCATCCGCCCTATCCTTTGTTACGCCCATCCAGCCTGGATCTCCGCCCCCCCTACCTTCTATAAATCCCTCCAAATCCTTGAACGCCATGCTCTCCGCCTTGCCTATCGCATCCGTCTCCCCTCCCCCACGCGGATCCTGTATGATCTCATCCCCTTCCCCCACCTCCTCCTTTTCCTTGAAAGGATACGTATCCTGTACACCTCACGTAAACTTGATCCTCCTCACCCGCTCGTTTCCCCGCTCCTCTCCCACCCCCGCCCGCTGCCGCGCCTGTATTCGCACGTCCCACCCGGTCTCCATCTCTCCACCCTCCATACCCTCTCCCATGGTGGCTTCCGCCAGCTCCCTCTCCCTGACGATGTCCTCGTCCCCTCCATCTACCCCTCCTATCAACTTTGACCCTGCCCCACCCCCCACTTCCCGTGTCCTTTCCTTTCGGCACCCTCCCTCCCTTCTCTTCTCTTCCCTTCTTTTTCCATCTCCCTGTCCCCTCCCTTCCCCCTCTTCCCCCGGGCTTCCTCTCCCCCTTCCTCCCTCCCCCCTATCTCCCCTGCCCGTGGCATCTCTGCTCTCCCCTCTCGCTCTCCCACTCCCCTTCCTCCTCCTCCTCTCTTGGCAGGTCCCCGGACTCGCACACGTATAGTGAACATTCGCGCGCCGGAGATCGTCGCCTTTTGTGCTTCGTGTGTATGACGTCATATAGTGTTTTTGGTGTCCGCCGTCCCACTCCTATGTTCACTTGTGCCGTCGGACTCACCAGTGTTTTGTGCGCCGTGCCAACGTGTTTTCAGTGTTGTTATCATCACATGTGAACGACTCCGTGTTTTTTTATGTCTCTGTGACCTCTCTCTTTTGCCCGTCACTTTGTTCATTGTCATTCACCATGTTTTATACTCCTGTAAAACGCTATGGCTGAAGAGCGGCGTAGTGTGCCGCTGCCAGCCTACCTGAATTGTACAGGTTTTAAAATAACAATAAAGTAAAAAAAAAAAAAAAAAAAAAAAAAAACTGGCCAGCGTATACATAAATATTTCTTGCATTGAAGCTTCAATTTATGGGAAGTTGGGTTAACCTGTTGGTCAGCTGAACTTATAAATACGAAGTGTGGTAAACTGGGTAGAATTTAAATGTGGTTAACTGGTTGTGCTATGGTTGTTTGTTACGCACTTGCCACTTGTAATTTGTGTGTCTTATGTTGAAATGGTTGTTCAAAACTATACGCTGTAACGGCTGGAAATTAAAAGTTTCCAGGTCATATAACTACGATGGAAAAAATTAAAATAACATTTACAGCTTGTGCTGTATCTACTAAAATATTTGATAGTTCAGTGGCAAAAAGATAGTAAAACGCAAACAGTGAGAACATCGGCACAGGGTCAGAAAACGGTGTACTGTCAATAGTCAATTGCAGTAAGAACAGAGTAGTGCAGGAATAGAATAATTTTATTGTCGTTAGGCCATTAAGGTAATATACAAAGTCATACATGTAACAATGTAATTCTCGTTGCAATAGAGCAATAGGTTTGTTATTACCCTATAATATTACAATTTATGAAATCTTACGAAGTCATAACACAATATAATTCCAGTTCAAAAGAGCAATAGATTTGTTATTACAGTATAATATTACAATTGAAAAGGTCATACATATAATACAATATAATTCATGTTGCAAAAGAACAGTAGGTTTTTTATGACAGTGTAATATTACGATTGGTGAAATACTACAAAGTCATACCTATATTACTGTATAATTTATGTTGCAAAAGAGTAATCGGTTTGTTATTACAGGATAGTATTACAATTGATGAAATCCTTTATGTTATAGGATGGGTGGGCAACTAACAAGTCATACAGTGCTTGTTTGAATGGTTGCTCTGGTAAATTGTTGTTGTTTTTGGGGAACGAGACCAGACAGCGAGGTCATCGGTCTCTTCGGATTAGGGAAGGAAGTCGGCCATGCCCTTTTCAAAGGAACCATTCCGGCATTCGCCTGGAGCGATTTTGGGAAATCACGGAAAACCTAAATCAGGATGGCCGGACGCCTGATTGAACCGTCGTCCTACCGAATGCGAGTCCAGTGTCTAACCACTGCGCCACCTCGCTCGGTGCTCTGGTAAATCTTGCGTAGCTAGTGGCAGTTTATTAAATAATTTGTGCCCCATCAGTTCATAACTGTTCACTGATTTTGGGAGTCAATGAAATGGAGTATAAATGCATCTATTCACCCTAGTATTGTAGCAATGTATATTTTCTCTGTGTTTAGCTTCGGGTAGCTTCCTTTTTGTATAGATTAAGACATAGTATACAGGGTGCTCCATTGATTGTGACTGGGCCAAATATCTCATGAATAACACTACAAGGAACAAAACCTGTCTAGCTTGAAGGAGGAAAGCAGTTGACGCTTTGGTTGGCCCGCTAAATGGTGCTGCCATACGTCAAACTGATATCAAATGCGCTTTTTTTTTTTTAAAGAGGAACCCCAATTTTTTTTACATATTTGTATAGTACGTAAAGAAATATGAATGTTTTAGCTGGACCACTTTTTTTGCTTTGTGATATATGGCGCTGTAATAGTCGCAAACATATCGCTCATAATTTTAGATGAACGCTTGGTAACAGGTAGGTTTTTTAAAATTAAAAATACAGAACGTAGGTATGTTTGAAGATCTCTGGAGGTACCTCAAAAGAGTACCGCCCTTCGATGAGTGCATAGGCATTTATCGAAGTCTTAGGTGTTCCAGGTCCGGCCAGCCAGCAGGAGCAGTAGCAACCATTCGTGAGCAGCAGCAGCTGCAGCCCAGCTGTCCCTGCTGCCCAGCCATCCCTGCTGTAGCCCAGCTGCCCAGCAGCCCCTGCTGTCGCCCTCCCACCAGTGGCAGTGGAGTGGGGCTCTGGCCCCAGTCTGCATCTACGTCCGTCCGTCCTTGTCCGTCCGTCTTTGTCCGTCCATCTTCATCCGTCCGTATTCATTCGTCCATCTGTCTTTGTGAGTTCCTTTCCTTCTTTCGTTTTCTCCAGTCCTGTCCTTCTCTTATTCCCTTCTAATCATGACTACGCCCACCAACACTGCCACCACCACAGCTATCATCTTTACGTTGCCGTCCACCGCTGCCACCACAATTACGTGGTGTGTCCAGTCGCCCCCCCCCCCCCCCATTGCATTCCCCCACTTCTCACCCTCCCCTCTCCTGCACTCTTTGTGGCCCTGTCCCTGGCTCCTTCTCCCCTTGCCTTCTCCTCTGATTCCTCCCCTCCCCTCCCTCAACCTGTTGCCGCCGTTCCTGTGGCCCCTACCAGGGTGATGCCCGCAGGGCCATGAGCCCACACACAGCTGTCGCCATCGCCATCGCCATCAGCATCACCTTCCCCATCATCGCCGCGCACACCAGCTCCGGCGCCCACAGCGGGACCTGCCACCTCCCTCTATCTTCCGGTTGCTCCTGTCCCCCATGCACCTTCTCACCCTTCCGTCGTGGTTAAGCATCCCAGCGGCACACCCGCCTCCTCTGCTCCCCAAAAATTCCAGCCTATTCCTCCTCCCACCCCTGTAGATGCCATAGACGTATCCTCGCCTGTCCCTTCTACCACCTCCTCTTCCTTCTCCCCCACCTCCTACAAATACCTCCTGTCCCGTCCGGATTCCACACTCCTCGAAGCCCGGAACCTTGCCCTGCTCTTCAGCGCGCATTTTTCCGGAGCTCCCATTTCCTCCTCTCTCCCCACCGAGACTCCATTCTCATCACCTCCCCTAGCCCCACCTTCACACAGACATCCTCTCCAGAATCCCCATTACCCGCGTTAGCCCCAGTGCCTCTCTCACCCGTGCTCCTTACCCGTCCCCCTCCTGCAAACCCCTAACCCTCGCATAATCCTCTGACATCAACTGCCGCAATCATTTGGGTTAGTCTGATGATCACAGAGGAGGAGGAGGTGGTAGAGCTTAAGGTACACACATACTTAGAAATACATGCCGTACGCCAGATTTTTCAACCCAGCCAGCCGCACCTGCTTTATGCGGGTGCCACTTCGATCGACCTTCTCCTGAATGTGTGTGCCCTCCTATTCCATCTACAGTACAAAGTCGACCCCTCCTGTTCCCCTCCTCAATCCCTCTACTACCAGAGGTGCATGTATTATACCTTACATCTGAGTGCCGCGAGGCCCCTGTCTACCCACACTGTAAACTAGCGCACTTCCTCCGGCAGTGTCCCAACCTCCAGTCCACTCCTTCCTGCAACACCTGCAACCTCCCGCACCCTATCGACTCCCAGAAGTGCAAGGCCCAACCCCCCACCCCCCTCCCAACCACTCCTGAACTCACTGTACCCATCCGCCCTTTGGATTCCCCCATCCTCTCCTGGCAATTCCCTTCATCCCACTGAAGAGCACATCATTAGGCTCATCACCACTGTCCTCCAGAACGTCCACGCATTCCAGCGCCCCCATACCCTCCAGCAGATATCCCTCACCGCCCGATCCATCTTCCACCTTAACACTTATGCCACCTATTCCCATAACCAAGCCCTCTTCACCTTCTTCCGTCTTGTCACCCTTTTCTAAACCAGTGTCATGGCCCAACAACACCATATCTTGTTCAGTAACATCTGTTCCCTTCCCGCAAATAAGAAACTCCTCCTGCACACCCTCACAACCCTCCGCGTGGATGCCTTCCTCCTCAATGCAACCTTTCTTCAGCCCCAACATACCATACATGCATCACCCTACCTCTTCCACCGCTCTGGTAATCCCCTCATGATAGCGCGAGGTGGGGTAGCCATCGGCCAAAATCGCCAGATCCCTGTGCGGCTCCAACCCCTCCTTCCGGACCCCACAGAACACCTGATCCTTAGTCTCTTCTTCCCCGGCCTTACCATTACCTGCGCCACCATCTATGTTCACCCTAACGCCCCTATTCCTTTTGACTTCCTTTCCCACATTGACCGTACCTTCTCCTGCTACATGATTGCCGCCGACCTCAATATACATAGTCATTCCTCTGCTCAATTACAGTGGTGGCATAAGTTCCTCTCCTCCCTCCAATGCGACCTCATTCCCATTCCTCAGCACACCCACCCTGAATCCAATACCACTCCACATGTCGTACTCTTCTCCCCTAACCTCCTTGGCCGTATAGCGGTGGATGACCTTGACCCTGTTGGTAGTGACCATCTCCCTGCCCTCCTCACCATATCAGATGGTTGTTTCCACTATCCCGATCCTTGCATCGACCCTTCCCTGACATACGTCCATGATTATTCCCATGTCGACTGGAATGCCTACCGGGATACCCTCTCTACCCAGGTCGATAGCCACCCCCTTACCTACCACCACCTTGATGATGTTACCCATTCCCATTCCCATTCCTCAGCACACCCACCCTGAATCCAATACCATTCCACATGTCGTCCTCTTCTCCCCTAACCTCCTTGGCCGTATAGCGGTGGATGACCTTGACCCTGTTGATGATGTTACTCAAGCCGCCTCCTTTCTCCAGCAGACCTTGTCTGAAGCCGTGGAGGTCAACGTCCCCACTGTCGCCATCCACCCGCACCGTCCTACTTTACCCCCACAGGCTGTCCTCCTCCGAGAATCCTGCTGTCTCTAGCATGCTTTCCTTCACATGCATGTCCCAGACACACTATGACGCCACCAGCAAATACAATGACACATCAGGAACTTGCTCGCAACTAAGAAACGCCGGGACTGGTGACAGACATGCACCCGTCTTAATGCTACACTTGCTATCAACTCGTCCAAGTACTGGTCCGCCTTTCGCCATCTTTCCAGATCTAAAACCCCTCCCCTCCCCCCCTACTAACGTCTCCTTCATGATGACCAACCCTTCCCTGACACCCTTACTAAGGCCAATCCCTTTGACTCCTACCTTTCCGATGTCTTTACCCTCCCTGACGATCCCCAGTTGCCGGCCAGGGTGGTCGAGTGGTTCTAGGCACTACAGTCTGGAACCGCGTGACTGCTACGGTCGCAGGTTCGAATCCTGCATCGCGCATTGATGTGTGTGATGTCCTTAGGATAGTTAGTTTTAAGTAGTTCTAAGTTCTAGGGGCCTGATGACCTCAGATGTTAAGTCCCATAGTGCTCAGAGCCATTTTTTGAACCCCCACTTTGATTACTCCCTTTTCCCAGATGTCCACGATCGAACTGACACCTCTGTCCCTCCACTCGCTCCTGGCTTCCTGTACTTGGACAACATTACACACAATGAACTCAATGCCCGCTACACTACTTAGGATATCATCACTACACTCTGCACAAAATGCAACACCACTCCTGGTCTTGATCGTGTTACCTATCACCACCGCTGGGAAGCTCCCGCCTCCTTCCTCTCCACACTGGCCCAGCTCTATAATGTCGTCTTGTCCAGCGGCTACTACCCCGACCCCTGGAAAACCTCCCATATCCTGATGTTCCTCAAACCCAGCAAACCGCCATCCGCTGTCTCCTCCTACCACCCCATCAGCCTTACCTCGGTCTTGAGCAAGTTCCTGGATTCCATCCTTACCCACCTCATCCACCTGCATCTCTGCCAGCACCGCCTCCTTCCCGCTAACCAATGTGGCTTTCGACCATCTTTCTCTACTGATGACCTTCTCCTTCACCTTACTCATATCCTCTCTGAACAGCTCAACTACTGTCGGTCCGTCATCTCCCTCTCCCTCGACCTTGAGCGTGCTTACGACCGTGTATGGCATTCCGGTCTCCTCTTCAACCTCCAAACCTTCGACTTTCCTACCAATTACGTCCGTCTGATCAGCTCCTTTCGTTCCCAACATCCTTCCTATGTCACTATCCATAACACGGATTCCTACAACTTCAACCCCTCTGTCGGTGTGCCCCAAGGTTCTGTCCTCTCCCCTCTTCTCTACCTTCTGTACACGGCGGACATGTCGCTGCCTACACCAACTGTCCACCTTCTCCAGTATGCAGATGACACCGCCTTCCTTGCCTTCGCCCCCACCCTACAATGCTCCCAACACCTTCTCCAATCCCATCTTGGCCGGTATACCACTTGGTGTAACCAGTGGTTGCTCAAGGTGAATCATTCTAAAACCCAGGCGATCATTGTAGGCAAAACCACCCCTTCCTTCCATCTCCTTGATTTCTATATCACCATTTATGGCCGTCTTATCGCACTCACCCCCAACCTCAAGTACCTTGGCATCACCCTTGACTGTCATCTCTCCTAGACCCCCTTTCTCCAGACTATCCAAACCAAGGCAGACTCCTGACTCCGTCTCCTCAAGCTCCTTTCTGGCTGCACATGGGGTCTGGACCCCTCCACCATCCTCCACACCTATAAATCCCTCATCTGCCCTATCCTCTGCTATGCCCACCCTGCCTGGATCTCTACCCCTCCTACCTTTTACAAATCGCTTCAAATCCTAGAACACCATGCTCTCCGCTTTGCCTATAGCATCTGTGTCCCCTTCCCCACGCGAATCCTGTATGACCTTATTCCATTCCCACACCTTATCCTTTTCTTCAAATAGATACGGATCCTCTACACCTCCTGTAAACTTGATCCACCTCACCCGCTTGTCTCTCCCATCCTTTGCCACCCCTGTCTGCTGCTGCGCCTGTATTCCCATGTCCCACCTGCTCTCCATCTCTCCACTCTCCATACCCTCGCCCAAGGTGGTTTCCACCAACTCCCCCTCCCTGAGTATGTCCTCATTCCCTCCATCTACCCCTCCTACCAACTTTGATCCTCCCCTTCCACACCCTCTTTTTTCCTTAGGGCACCCTCTCTCCCTCCTCCCTCCTCCCCCCAGGCATCCCCTACCCCCGTACCTTATTTCCTCCCCCTACCATCTCCTCTGCCACTGGCGTCTACACTCTCCACTCTCCCTCCTCCCCACCTTTTCCTTTTTTGGCAGGTCCCCATTCATGTGCCGGAGTCATCAGTGTTCGTGTGCAGGGGTGACTGTTTTTTATTTTTTACTACACCTGGCTCCGTGTTTTTTACTCAAGGGTCTACTGTTTTTTGTCCACCATTCTGTCATTTTTTTCTGCGTCTTCCTTGTTTCTATTTGTGCTGTCTGTGGCCGAAGAGCGGCGTAATATTGCCGCTGCTGGCCCACCTTTTGTATAGGGTGTCAAAATTACAATAAAGAAAAAAAAATACGTTTGAACATTTTATTTCGGTTTTTCCAATGTGATACATGTACCTTTGTGAACTTATCATTTCTGAGAACGCATGCTGTTACAGCATGATTAAATGCATTTGGCAATACATGTAACGACATTCATTTACACAGCGAGTAGTTCACCTTCCGTAATGTTTCCACATGCATTGACAATGTGCTGACGCAGGTTGTCAGGCAATGTCGGTGGACCATGATAGCATATATTCTTCAACTCTCCCCACAGGAAGAAATTCGGGGACTTCAGATCCAGTGAACTTGCAGACCATAATATGATGCTTCGACCACCAATCCACCTGTCATGAAATATGCTATTCAATATCGCTTCAACCACACGTGAGCTAGGTGCCAGACATGCATCATGTTGGAAGTACATCGCCATTCAATCATGCAGTTAAACATCTTGTAGTAACATCGGTAGAACATTACGTAGGAAATCAGCATACATTGCACCATTTAGATCGTCATCGATAAAATAGGGGCCAATTATTCTTCTTCCCATAATGCCACACAATACATTAACCCACCAAGGTCGCTGATGTTCCACTTGTCGCAGCCATCGTGGATTTTCCGTTGCCCAATAGTGCATATTATTCCCGTTTACATTACCACTGTTGGTGAATGACTTTTGTCGCTAAATAGAACACGTGCAAGAAATCTGTCATCATCCTGTAATATCTCTTGTGTCCAATAACAGAACTGTACACAACATTCAAAGTTGTCGCTATGCCATTCCTGGTGCATATAAATATGGTACGGGTGCAATCGATGTTGATGTAGCATTCTCAACCCCGACACTTTTGAGATTCCCGATTCTCGCGCAATTTGTCTGGTACTTATGTGCGGATTAGCCGCGACAGTAGTTAAAACACCTACTTGGGCATCATCATTTGTTGCAGGTCGTGGTTGACATTTCACATGGGGCTGAACACTTCCTGTTCCCTTAAATAACGTAACTATCTGGCGAACAGTCCGGACACCTGCATGATGTCGTACACGATACGGAGCAGCCTACATAGCACACGCCCGTTGGGCATTTTGATCACAACAGCCATACATCAACACAATACTGACCTTTTCTGCAATTGGTAAACCGTCCATTATAACATGGGTAATGTATCATGAAGCAAATACCGTCCACACTGGCGGAATGTTACGTGATACCACATACTTATACGTTTGTGACTATTACAGCGCCATCTATCACAAAGCAAAAAAAGTCGTCCAACTAAACATTCATATTTCTTTACGTACTACATGAATATGTAAGACAAAGTGGGGGTTGCAATTTTTAAAAAAAGCAGTTGATATCCTTTTGACCTATGGCAGCACCATCTAGCGGGCCAACCATAGCGCCATCTGGAATCCCCCTTCAAGCTAGACGAGTTTCATTCTTTGCAGTTTTTGCATTTGATGCTTATTTCGTGAGATATTTGGCCCAGTCACTATCAATGGACCCCCCTGTATACATAGGTTTAATACTGTCATAATTTTTTGCTCAGAAAACAAAGGTTTACTGTGTGTCTTATATGATGAACATGTAATCACCCTAATAGCTTTCTTCTGCAGTAAAAGTATTTCACATACACAACTGGAGTTTCCCCATAAAATGATACCATAGATTTATTATGCTTTGGAAGAAGGGTCTCCACTTAACAAATAATGGTGACTGCAACCACAGTGCCCAATGCGCAACTGAGCTAGAAGCATCTCTGCATGAAGAGAGAGGTGAAGGAAGTCTGTCCAAGCTGTTGGTAGCTGTTTAATTTCCTGGAGCTTGTTCTCATGTACAGAAGATCAGTGTTCATGCCAGAGAGATACAATAGTCCTACGTGCAGCAACGCAGAGATAATCTGAGAGGCCTAGGTAGTCGGACTAGAGTCTTGGGAGCAGCTTCGGCAGCTTCAGTACCCACACACCAATATGACCAGGGACACACATGAACATCACGTTGGCTCCATCATGAGCGAGCGAGTGGAGGCACTCGTGGATTCTTTGTACTAAGCAGTGGTATCTGTATAGCACACAGAGGCTCTGGAGGACACTACAGAACATCAAAACATAATATACAATTGTGAAGCCTATGGCATCATAATTATTGGGTGGATTGGTAGAGGGTGGAAAGCTGTGCAGTAAAAATCGAGCATTCGTCTACAGGACTGTATCTTAAATGTTTGTTACCAATAACAAAGTAGTATCCAACGCCATGACTGGTCTTAGAGCTATCAGTGTAGAGGAAGGAGCTGTCTCCAGATTACGTGCAAAGTTCGAAAAACTTACAGCGATAGATTGAATCTAGAGTAGTATTCTTTGGAAGCAAACTTAAGTCCAAGATGAATGCGGACCTCTGCACGGAGCCAAGGTGGTGATGGACTGTCACCCATCAAGAACGTGGGAGGTTAAGCTTACGAAGCAGTATATGAAAGTGAAATTTGGGAAGCAGCACAGAAGTTGCTCATACCTCGTACAGGCGGTGAAGGGAATTATCAAAAATAGATGCTTGTTGGTGGTGGGTTCTGTGTACCAGTGGGTAATATGAACGTCAATACGTGGTATGTGTGTGATGAGAAAATGTTTGCTGGTTAACAATCAACTGCATTTCTTCTCATAATACAGATGTGTTCACAAAGAGGAGAGTTCAACTTGAGTAAAACAATTTTCATGTTTTCTGTTATTTCCCAGACATGATTCACTGATGCATCAGCAACATCAGTGGGCATAAACACACACACATAACTGGCCATTAAAATTGCTACAATAAGAAAAAATGCAGATGATAATCGGGTATTCATTGGACAAATATATTATACTAGAACTGACATGTGATTACATTTTACACAATTTGGGTCCAGAGATCCTGAGAAATCAGTACCCAGAACAACCACCTCTGGCCGTAATAATGGCCTTGATATGCCTGGGCATTGAGTCAAACAGAGCTTGGATGGCGTGTACAGGTACAGCTGCCCATGCAGCTTCAACACGGTACCACACATCATCAAGAGTAGTGACTGGGGTATTTTGACGAGCCAGTTGCTCAGCCTCCATTGACTAGACGCTTTCAATTGGTGAGATATCTGGAGAATGTGCTGGCCAGGGCAGCAATTGAACATTTTGTGTATCCAGAAAGGCCCGTTCAGGACCTGCAACATGCGGTCGTTCATTATCCTGCTGAAACGTAGTCTTTTGCAGGGATTGAATGAAGGGTAGAGCCACGGGTCGTAACACATCTGAAATGTAACGTCCACTGTTCAAAGAGCCGTCAATGCGAACAAGAGTTGACTGAGACATGTAACTGATGGCACCCCATACCATCACGCCGGGTGATACACCAGTATGGCGATGACAAATGCACGCTTCCAATTTGTGTTCATCGCGATGTCACCAAACATGAATGCGAGCATCATGATGCTGTAAACAGAACCTGGATTCATCCGGATAGATGACGTTTTGCCATTCGTTCACCCAGGTTCGTCGTCGAGTACACCATTGCAGGCCCTCCTGTGTGAGATGCAGCATCAAGGTAACTGCAGCCATGGTCTCCGACCTGATAGTCCATGCTGCAGCAAACGTCATCGAACTGTTCATGCAGATGGTTGTTGTCTTGCAACCGTCCCCATCTGTTGACTCAGGGATCGAGACGTGGCTGCACGATCCGTTACAGCCATGCAGATAAGATGACTGTCATCTTGGCTGCTGGTGATATGAGGCTGTTGGGATGCAGCACGGCATTCCATATTACCCTCCTGAACCCACATATTCCATATTCCGCTAACAGTCATCGTATCCCAACCAATGCAAACAGCAATGTCTTGATACGATAAACCGCAATCGCGATAGGCTATAATCTGACCTTTATCAAAGTCGGAAACGTGATGGTACGCATTTCTCCTCCTTACACGAGTCATCACAACAACATTCTACCAAGCAACACCGGTCAACTGCTGTTTGTGTATGAGAAATCGGTTGGAAACTTTCCTCATGTCAGCTCATTGTAGGTGTCGCCACTGGCGCCAACCTTGTGTGAATGCTCTGAAAATCTAGTCATTTGCATTTCACAGCATCTTCTTCCTGTTGGCTAAATTTCGCGTCTGTAGCACGTCATCTTCGTGGTGTATCAATTTTAATGGCCAGTAGTACACACACACACACACACACACACACACACACACACACACACACACACACACACACACACACACACACACACACACACACACACATATATATATAAACAAAGATGATGTGACTTACCAAATGAAAGTGCTGGCAGGTCGACAGACACACAAACAAACACAAACATACACACAAAATTCAAGCTTTCGCAACAAACTGTTGCCTCATCAGGAAAGAGGGAAGGAGAGGGAAAGACGAAAGGAAGTGGGTTTTAAGGGAGAGGGTAAGGAGTCATTCCAATCCCGGGAGCGGAAAGACTTACCTTAGGGGGAAAAAAGGACGGGTATACACTCGCACACACACACATATCCATCCACACATATACAGACACAAGCAGACATATTTGGTCTTTAAATATGTCTGCTTGTGTCTGTATATGTGTGGATGGATATGTGTGTGTGTGCGAGTGTATACCCGTCCTTCTTTCCCCCTAAGGTAAGTCTTTCCGCTCCCGGGATTGGAATGACTCCTTACCCTCTCCCTTAAAACCCACTTCCTTTCGTCTTTCCCTCTCCTTCCCTCTTTCCTGATGAGGCAACAGTTTGTTGCGAAAGCTTGAAATTTGTGTGTATGTTTGTGTTTGTTTGTGTGTCTGTCGACCTGCCAGCACTTTCATTTGGTAAGTCACATCATCTTTGTTTTTAGATATATATTTCCTACGTGGAATGTTTATATATATATATATATATATATATATATATATATATATATATATAAAAAACAGTCAAAAGAACTGTGTCTGTGACACAGTGTCCATAGTCAGCTTTTGTCTTCAGGAATTCTGGGAACAGGGGTGATGCAAAACTTTTTCTGATTCACCCCGGTGCCCAGAATACTGTATCACAGACAGACCCACCCAAAGATGAAACAACCATGCATGAGCAGCACCTATTAGACGGAGGAAGTCCGACAGATGATCAGTTACAGTCCTTCCACCAGGCTGGAGGTACATGGCTCGTGGTGTCTGTAGTTCAATCACGTCTAGACGGAAGTGTGCTGGCGTCTCGGAGTAACCAAAGTGATGTTGCTCGATCATGGAGGAGATACGGAGAGAGAGGAACTGTCTATGACACGCCTCGCTCAGGCCGCTCAAGTACTACTACTGCAGTGGATGACTGCTACCTATGGATTATGGCTCAGAGAAACCCTTACCGCAACGCCACCATGTTGAATAGAGCTTTTTGTGCAGCCACAGGACGTCGTGTTATGACTCAAACTGTGTGTAATAGGCTGCATGATGCCCAACTTCATTCACGACACCCATGGTGATGTCCATGTTTGCAACCGCGACACCATGCAGCACAGTACAAATGGGCCCAACAACATGCCAAATCAACCGCTCAGGATTGGAATCATGTTCCCTTCACTGATGAGTGTTGCATAGACCTTCAACCAGACAGTCTTTGGAGATGTGTTTGGAGACAACCCGGTCAGGCTGATCACCTTAGACACATTGTCCAGCGAGGGCAGCAAGGTGGAGGATCCCTGCTGTTTTGGGGTGGCATTACGTGAGGCCGATCTACGCCGCTCGCTGGTGGTCGTGGAAGGCGCCATAAGTGCTGTACAGTAAGTGAATGCCATCCTTCAACTGATAGTGCAACCATATCGGCTGGATATTGGCGAGGCATTCGACTCCATGGACAATGATTCACGTCCCCACCGTGCACATCTTATGAGTCATTTCCTTCAGGATAACGTCATCACTCGACTAGAGTTGCCAGCATGTTCTCCAGACATGAACCCAATCGAACATGGCTGGGATGGATTGAAAAGGGTTGTTTATGGACGATATGGCCCACCAACCACTCTCAGGGATCTACGCTGAATCGCCATTGAGGAGTGGGAAAATCTGGAACAATTGTGCCTTGATGAACTTGTGGATGTATGCTACGGTGAATACAGGCATGCTTAAGTGCAATAGGATGTGCTACTGGGTATTAGAGGTACCAATGTGTACAGCAATCTGGACCACCACTTCTGAAGGTCTCAATGTATGGTGGTACAACATGCAATGTGTAGCTTTCAGGAGCAATAAAAAGGGTGGAAATCATGTTTATGTTGATCTCTATTCCAATTTTCTGTATAGGTTCCAGAACTCTTGGAACTGAGGTGATGCAAAACGTTTATATATATATATATATATATATATATATATATATATATATATATATATATATATATATATATATATATATATATATATATATATATAAGGCAGTGTACAATCTGACAGACAGTCCAGCCAAAACCGCTAAGGTTAGAAACTTTAGATGTGTAGAGTGTGTGAATCTCACACTGTAATCTTCACTTAAGAGGTGATTTTCGAAATTCCTCTCCTGAGGGGTTGAGAGACTTTCTGAAAATATGTCACTATTAACCCTCACACGTCATCAGCTCTGGACAAGCATATTGTATGCCTGGGGTCTTTTTCGACCCCCAAAGTGATTCAAGCAACTTTATGGTGATCTGAAATATGTCCACAAAAATAAAAATAATTTATTGAGAAACATATGCACGATGTTAAGTTACATATAAGTTGTAATTAGTTACTGCATTTGTTTCAAATATGAAAACACATTTGTTTAGTTCCAAAAGTTATTTTAACACAAAATATTCATAACCTACAGAATATCTAACAATACTGTAATTTATTATATTATGTGTAATATCACTTATATGGAATTTTATTAGAAGTACACTACTATTTGCTTTCTAGGTCATATGACAATCAATCATTACACAACACACTTATCGTAGCATGTTCTTTACAGACGAACTTGTGACATCCATCACATTGTTGATTAACTTTCGTGTCCTTTGACCTTGGGCAGGAATCACACCATTTTCTTTTCAGAACTGGAACATCGGCTTCCTGGTTATCATGCTGCTTTTCCTTCAGAAGGTCCTTGAAGCCTAAAGATATTACTGCTGAACGAATGAGTTGTGTTCTGCACAGGGGTGACAGGATTTGTCGTTCAATGTGAGGTATGACTAGTTGATTTCCTAGTTCTGAGAGGAATTCTTTCCTCTCATTTTTACTTCTCATATCATGTAATAAATTGGAATACAGAATGTAAGCATTGAGTCAAGCTAAATCTAATATATCAACAACAACATAATACAGCAAGTGGTCACCTTCTTGTTCCACGTTTCACTGAATAATGTGAAGTTATCTTATCAATTGTATGAACTCCTGACTTCCTTGAGCTGTGGAGCATTATTATTTAAGGTTTTTTGTGCTCATGCTCACTTACATGAAATTTTTGGTGCATAGTAGACAACAAAATGAGTAATTTATTTTGTGTAAGAACATATGAAGCTACAACAGTATTCTGTTGTGGTCTATAATGGATGCCTCTGTTTTGATGGCAACATTTCTTTTGACATCTCCTTTCGGATGGCCCAAAGAGTCCCCACAAGTATCAATTTTTGAGCAAGAAGTTCTTGTCCCAAATCAAAAGTTGTGAAAAAGTTATCAGTGGTAATGTTCCTACCAGATCGCTTCAGGTGATCAACTAAATCATGTACCACCCATTTCCCTTGATTTATTTCCCTTCCTTCAGCAGATTTCTCCATATACACTTGTGCATTAATGACATAACTGGTCTCACAATCTACAGCAGCCCACAGTTTTATCCCATACTTTCCAGGTTTCGAAGGAATGTACACCAAAATTCACCCAAAGGCTTCCCACATGCCTTATGCAAGCCAGCTGTTATAAGCAGACCAAAGAATGATTGCAGTTCTGTAGAATAAAGTTCAATGCAGTGTTCAAGAGTTGGGTACAGAATTTTACTATCTTTTGCATGATTATTGGTACACATTATTATTGCACTCTGCATGTGATTGGTGATAAAAAGTTTGAAACTATCTGTCCTTACCTGTAACTGCGGTCTAAGGTGACGTGGAATATGCACAGTTTCACATATAACATTCCTTGAAACCTAGCATGCGTGCATCAAGTGGTACTATGTTATATGTTATCTGTCCACTTATAGACACAAACGTTACCTGAATACCATCATCTTCTTCACAGTCACTCATATCCACTTCATCTCTGACTTGTATATCTGTCCCTATCATAGCTCCATCAGCATCATTGTCAGCCTTGTTTCCAAAAATTGATTCATTATCTCTATGACTCTTGTGCTAAGTCTGCCAAATGCTGCTCGAGACTGCAGCCCCTTGCAAAATGTATATCACCATGATGAATAAACTATAACACCACGTCTTCCTTCCACAAAATTCAATTATAAACTGTGAATTTGTTGTAACAATGCAAGTGAATGTGTTTTCTATTCACTGTTTAGAACAATGTACAAATGAACGTTGGTTGATGAGGTGCACTGTTGCTAAGATTTATTTTTGTAACAAAACTTACATATAATGCTGAAAATCACATATTGTATACCGGGGGTATTTTCTGACCCCACTGTAAAAATTTGAAGTTGTTGTACTACAAACTGTGATATAATCATAAATATTTTACCCAGTTATAATAAAAAGTCCGTGAACAGCATATCTGGAGGATGAGTAGTCTACACCCGTGCGTCTTCTCCGAAGTGTAGCAAACAGAAACCACACTGTTACTAGGTATGACTTTTTTATCTCTTGCTAAGAGGAACGAGACTGTCGCCGTGTTTATTACGTGTCTGTCTACTACTGTACCTGTCTGCTTACTGTGTTTTTCAACTATCTTCACCAACTCTTGTATTATATCTTAACTCCCACAAATTTCCACCATTTTTAAAATTTAAATGTCACCGCTTTCTTGCCTGCTTTTATCATTATAATCTTCTTATTTTGTTTTTAAAATTCTGTAGGCTGAAGAGCGGCATACTAAGCTTCTGCCAGTCCACTCCCTTGGGGGGGAATAGAACACCAATAAAAGAAAAAACAAAACCACAAACAGTTGATCAACATCATTAAGTAACTACATTGCAAAGCATGCGTTCTGTATAATGAAGTAATGTTGCAAATAAAGGAATGTTGAAATTTTGAAGGATTTGTCCTAGAGAAAATAAAGAAAACTTTGGAGAAACCAGAAGCAGCTGCTGTTTGTCAAGAGCTCAGACAAAAAAGTAGTCCTAAGCACCGCAGGTCAAGGTAAAAGAAGAATATAGAGAGTCTATACAATGGAGATGATCGTATCAAGGTATTGTTATCGAAAGTGAAGATGTCGTAGATGAAGATGAGATGAGAGATATGCTATTGGGAGAGGAATTTGACAGAGGACTGAAAGACAGAAGAAACAAGGCCCCGGAGCTAGACTATGTTCTGTCAGACTGAAAGCCTCGGGAGAGCCAGCCATGATGAAATTATTCCATCTGGTATGCAAGCATTATGAGAGTGGCGAAATATCCTCTGACTTCAAGCAGAATGTAATAATTTCAGTTTCAAAAAAAGGAGGTGCAGATAGGTCTGAATATCACTCAACTATCAGTAATTCATAAGTCAGGGTTATAAAAATACAAATTCTTTTCAGTGCAATACCTGCTCTTAGTGTAATTGCTAGATATGTAATGGAACTGATACAGATTTTATCTCCCCTCTGTCCATCTCCTCTGCCTACTTCCCTGTCTCAATGTCCATTTCTTTCCTTCCTCCCTGCACAAACTTTCATTCACTTCCGCCACCCGCACCCCTGTCACCCCAACCCCTTCTGTCTAATCTTGAGTCTTGTTTATACCTCATCTCCTACCATCCAAACTTCGCAGAAGCTCACCGGCAACCTCGCAGAACTAGCACACCAGGAAGAAAGGATTTTGCAAAGACATGGCTTAGCCACAGTCTGGGGGATGTTTCCAGGATGAAATTTTCACCCTGCAGCGGAGTGTGCACTGATATGAAACTTCCTGGAAGATTAAAACTGTGTGTCAGACTGAGATACACTATGTGATCAAAAATATGTGGACACCTGGCAGAAAATGACTTACAAGTTCGTGGCGCCCTCCATCGGTAATGTTGGAATTCAATACGGTGTTGGCCCACCCTTAGCCTTGATGACAGCTTCTACTCTCGGTGGCATAGGTTTAATCAGGTGCTGGAAGGTTTCTTGGGGAATGGCAGCCCATTCTTCATGGAGTGCTGCACTGAGGAGATGTATCGATGTCGGTCGGTGAGGCCTGGCACGAAGTCGGCATTCCAAAACATCACAGAGGTTCTCAGGAGAGCTTCTGTATCTGCAAAGTCTGGAAGGTAGGAGACGAGGTACTGGCAGAAGTGAAGCTGTGAGGATGGGGCGTGAGTCGTGCTTTGGTAGCTCAGTTGGTAGAGCACTTGCCCACGAAAGGCAAAGGTCCCGAATTTTCGAGACTCGGTTCAGCACACAGCTTTAATCTGCCGGGAAGTTTCATCCCAGAGGTATTCTATAGGATTCACGTCAGCACTCTGAGCAGGACAGTCCATTACAGGGATGTTATTGTCGTGTTTTGACTCTGCCACAGGCCGTGAATTATGAACAGGTGCTCAATCGTGTTGAAAGATGCAATTACCATCCCCGAATTTGTCTACAACAGTGGGAAGCAACAAGGTGCTTAAAACATCAATGTAGGCCTGTGCTGTGACTGTGCCATGCAAAACAACAAGGGGTGAAAAACATGACCACACCATCACCTACGAATTTTACTATTGGCGCTACACACCCTGGCAGATGATGTTCACTGTGCATTCTCAATACCCACACTCTGCCATCGGATTGCCACATTGTGTATTTTGATTCTTCACTCCACACAATGTGTTCCACTTTTCAATCGTCCAATGTTTATTGCTGATTATAGCTATATATTACAGCACAAAAGTAAACATATTGTTACAATTAGCGACTACGAATGCGGACATTTATAACTGTATGTTTATGTATACACATTACGTAAACATATCGTTATACACGGCCTTATTGGCCGACTTCTGTGCTCGTGCCTTTCGGTGGGGGGTTTGACTGTGTTGCACCCATTATGTGCTGTTCCACTTGGACACCCATGTTTCATCAGCAGTGATAATGTTTTGCCACCAAGCATTGCCCTCATCCTCAACACACTGTTTCTTATAGTGTCCCACATCAGAGCGAGCTCGTACCTGCTGTGCAGTGAGCAGCTGCGGTACACATCGTGCGCGCACCCTAGATATTTTGAAGGTTCTTTCAAAATTGTGTGAGTACTGGAGGTGTGCAAGCTATCTCAAAGTTAGATGTGAGTCATGACAAATACCTCCCTGAATTCAGCATTTTCCTTTCTATTGTTGAGATCATGACGCCAATTGCTGAGTACCCATAAGCTCTCTTCAGGTCGTCGTACGTTTCAGTAGTGTTTTTCTTCGAGAGAACAAAAAACTTTATTGCGCAACACTGTTCGTTAAAATTAGGCATGACGATGTTTTGAGTCAATTATGAAACACTTCACTCTCACTAGCTGCCAATACTCATTTGAAGGAACTATTGCTGTGAAATTTGCAGCGACTACTGATTAAATTCCATAGTTCAATGGTGCACAAACTGATATCTCAAGCAGACACTTAACAGAAGGAAAACTGCTCAGTGCCAATCTTTATCGAACATACCTTGTATATTTACCAAAATGTTAGGTCTAAAATGATTTTTTTGCGTTTGGTTGTTGTTCTTGTTGTTGCTATTGTGGTCTTCAGACTGGTTTGATGCAGCTCTTCATGCTACTCTATCCTGTGCAAGCCTCTTCATCTCCCAGTACCTACTGCAGCCTACATCCTTCTGAATCTGCTTAGTGTATTCATCTCTTGGTCTCCCTCTACGATTTTTACCCTCCATGCTCTCCCTCCTATACTAAATTGGTGATCCCTTGATGCCAGAACATGTCCTACCAACTGATCCCTTCTTTTAGCCAGGTTGTGCCACAAAGTCGTCTTCTCCCCATTTCAATTTTGTAGCACCTCATTAGCTACATGGTCTACCCACCTAACCTTCAGCATTCTTGTCTAGCACCACATTTCAAGAGCTTCTATTCTCTTCTTGTCTAAACTGTTTATCATCCATGTTTCCCTTCTGCAAGGGGGCTACTTTCAGAAAAAGACTTCCTGACACTTAAATCTAGATTCGATGTTAACAAATTATCTCAATCTACACTTTATATCCTCTACTTTGGCCATCATCTGTTATTTTGCTGCCCAAATAGCAAAACTCATCTCAATTTGATTTCATTCCATTATTCGTGTTTTGCTTTCGTTGATGTTCATCTTGAATCCTCCTTTCCAGACACTGTCCATTTTGTTCAACTGTTCTTCCAAGTTCTTTGCAGTCTATGACAGAATTACAATGTCGTCAGCAAACCTCAGAGATTTTATTTCTTTTTTCTGAACTTTAATTTCTACTCCAAAATTTTCTTTGGTTTCCTTTACTGCTTGCTTGACATACAGATTGAATAACACCATGGATTGGCTACAACCCTGTCTCACTCCTTTCTCAACCACTGATTCCTTTTTAATTCCCCTTGACTCATAACTGCGAACTGGTTTTTGTATAAGTTGTAAATAGCTTTTTGCTCCCTTATTTTATCCCTACTACAGGGTGTATATGTGGACAAGGAAAAAAGATTCCCGCATTATTCTCGGATTTCCCAGTTAAAAATACACTTTCTCCCAGGTGAAAATACACTTCTTTCCGTGTCAAGTGACAGTATACTTTTCCTCGGCACTGTAAAAGTCATCAATCCTTTGAATGTTTGCGGTTTTATATACCGATGTAGAATTTCTCGGCACTTTAGAAAATGAAACTCGGGGGGAAAAACATGTTTTTAAAGACCTTTGATGTGCAGCAACATGTATGCTGCATATTTTCGTATTACGAAGATATAAATTTGAATTCCACCACACAACGCATGTCACTTTCCGAAGCATTGAAATCGAGATTGCGATGCGCTTTTGTAAGCGTCATAGTTCATTCACGTGATCTCGCCAGCTGATGACAGCAATAGGACACGTGGTGTAGTCAGCCAATAGCAAGATCACTCTTAAGTAGCGCGAACACACAAATAAAAAAAAGTTAATGGCTTAAATTAATATACATAGCATTCACATATAATATTGGTCTCTAAGATTAATAAGTTGGAAGAGAAGCTAAGCTTCCACACATAATGATGATATTTTTTGCGCGTGTTACACTTTAAGATACATCACACAAATGTGCCAGTAAAATTTTTAATAACAACGCAAATGTCTGATCTTCTGGGCTTGAAATTCTTCTAAATGTTCATCGTCAAAGAGTTGATTTTTTAAATGAGAGTCAAACGCTTTGTGATTTAAGAAATTCATCGTACATTCTTGCACATAGTTCATCTTGCGTAAAAGGAAATCTGCTTTGAATGTAATGCTTTTCAAACCACCATTCGCAATATTTTCCCGCGACCTGTTAGAAATAGGTTCCTTTCAGCAGTTGCAAGAAAGCGTCACCACGCTTGCGCAGCTACGATGACGCAGGAAGCCCTTATGTTTGTACGTGTAAAACATTAAAAGATCTTACATTATGTCATAAAAGAAACAAGACATCAAAGGATACTTCAAGAGTGTTGGGATTTTGTGAACCATACTAAAATGCATAATTCAGCTTAAAATGCACATCCGTATGTAAATTCTCTTGCAGTACCAGTACTCATGTTTGGTTCTTTATTACGACATAATGCCATACGTGCACTTGAAATGCAGTAAACAGCAGGAACTAGCCAATAGTGTGAAACTAAACACTTCGTTTCAAATAAATTGACTGCCTCAATAGAAAGGATTAATAAAAGCCAAATCTCTTTAGCTAAATGACAAAAAATAACTTCATTGTTCTGTAAGGCAATTAATGCTTGACTGTCAGAAAGGTGGAAATAAAATCTGAAACTATTAACATATTTTAGCCTGCCGTAATTATGCGAATGTATTTTAATTCATTTGATAGCTGCCGGCCACAAAAATCCGTTTTTGTTATCATTTAACGTGAAAGCAATAAACGAAGAGGAAACAACAAAATCACTGAACATAGACACAGGTCATGTGGAGACTACCCACCTCCCCACCACAACTTGGAGTGCTCTGTGCATCAGCAGACCCGGATCTACGGTGTTTCCGAACCCGGGCAATGTTAAGTAGTGGCGCCCAGCCACACTTCTGTAACCAGAAGCGGGAGAAGGTACTGCTCATACGCAACTCAACTGTGCATGCGCAAGAGCCCGCCCGCAATTGCTCAAGCGAATCTAATTTAAACAGCTGTCACGTCATGCTCATCTGAGGCAATTTGTTGCTATAAAGCATTGCATAGTGTTCCTAAAGCCTTTGACACACTTTACTGTTGGCAGACGCTTGTATGAGCACTGTTTTGTTGTTGTATACGGCGCATATCCTTTGTAATTTAAGTTTTATTTTCGTTTTTTTCCCCTCTCATTCATGTTTTGTTGCTGCAGTATTATTCTGCAGTAGCAGGATACAATAATATCTTTTGTTAGCGTTTGGTTCTTACCAGTCAAAATCACAAAAATTTAACTAAAACAATGAAAAATTCCTGGAATTCTAAACAATTCCCAGGTTTTTCCCGGTTTTTTCCTGGATGAAAAAGTTCCCGGGTTTTTCCCGGATCTCCCGGGTCGTATACACCCTGTACTACCTCCAGAGTTTTATATTACTGCAATTATTTATGCTACAGTCTGCTGTTGACAATGATATCTTGCATTAACCTAGCAAACAACAGTTAAAGGATAATTAACAGCTTTCAAAAACGATGTGAGACCACATTACTTGTGATGGGCTTTGCAAATTAGTAGGTAGGGGAGAGGGGGTATTTATATGTAACTCCCATAACAGAATCCATGCCATGATGTTTGGACACTTGCATTCAGAACTGTTGGGGTTCAGTGCCATACTACCACATACGTTTTGTGGCCGTGTAGTGCAATAAATGTTGGTCCTCCAAACTTGAAAGCGTAATTATTTTGTATGTGTGGTACCATCTACCTGTGTGCCAAAAATGATCGCAATCTGTCTTGTTCTTATTGGTGGAGTTCTTTTTATGATGATCAGTGTATGAACTAAAAGCTTTGTTGGAAATACTAGGTGGAAAAAGCAGCTGAGTAATTTAGGGGGAGCAATGACTTTTTTCTTTGTAAATGTTTTTCTCCAAATGTACATGGACACACAGTAACATAAAAATGCTTTCCACAACCATCAGTGTGAGTAAATTAGCACTAGTGATACGCCAAGGTGATTATTTCTGCATGTTAAGATATAACTAGGCTTGTTCCACAGCCGTGAAGGCTTTCCTTCTTGAGTGGAGTTCTGGAACGTGGTGTGTGAATGAACAGGGGATCAGTATTTTCTAATTTATAGCGACACGATTTCAGTTCGGGCTGTAATACATCATTTAAGCGATTATTTCAACGATATAAAAATCACTGAAACTTTCCTTTCCACCATATAAAATCATTTAAGCCATTGTTACTTCATTGTTTCACCTTGGCTTTTATAGAAAGCCAAGGGTACAATTGGTATATACGCTGCCTATTCCACAAGACTAGTGTATTTGGGAGGCAAGGAATCTTTGGATTCCCTCCCAGCACTCACTAAGTGAAGTGTCAAGTTACACTTGTGTAGAACATATGAGTAAGAGCTTAAGAGTTGTAGCTCTGCTGTCCTGCAGCTGAATACTAGCTGAATTCTGAGAAAATTGTTGAGTGCAAAAAAACCATTGGACAGAGAACAGGCAACACGCACACATACATATGTGTGCGTGGGCTTTTTTTTTTAAGCACAAGCATTTTCATTTTCAGGTATGACTGCTTGCATTGTGAAACTCATATACAATACCATTTGACAGCATCACACTTTCTTGTACTAGTGCATTGCAGCCTAATATAGCCATTTCACACATTTCCTACATTTAAACACACTTTTTTCAGTATAGATTGGGTTTCCACACTTTATTTACACTGTGTCTTAAGCTCTACAGGTTGTTCCATCACTTTCAAACCATATCTATTTAGTACCTTCTTTTTTTTACATTTTTCATTCATTTTTGGAAACAAGCATACTATATCTTGAAACAAAGTGATATGGATGCAATATGGCTGACATCAACACAAGTGACATATTGTGATATGCGTGCAGAGAAGGTGAACTTCAGTTCTCTCTCTCTCTCTCTCTCTCTCTCTCTCTCTCTCTCTCTCATCCCTCACCCCCCCTCTCCATGTTGCACTTTCAGTTTTGCCTCACTTGTTGCTTTGTTTTTGGTTTATTACAATGCAGATGTGTTGGAGTACATTATACGAGCAGAAAAGGTGGCAGAGATTATACAAAAGTTGTAAATGAAGAAAGGTTAAAGGAGGGGTAACTTCAGGGTCATCAGGGACTGAACACCAGTTTGGATGAGGAAAGGGTAGGTGAAGGAACAGATGGTGACTTCAATGAAGGAGGAATCCCAGCATTAGCCTTAACTAGCAACATACAAGACCCAAGAACTAATTTTGAGACAGTCCAGGTCGATTTTTATCTATTTCTGGTGACTCAGTTCAGTTGAACAATCTTCAGGCCAAAAGTTCCATGGTAAGGGGGCAGCACTGATGGAGTTGTGGCTTCCCTAAGTGCCAGTCAACTGTGTAGAGTAAACAACTTGTTAGGGTGCAGTTGTAGCTATTCCCAGGGTACGATGGTTTTGAACTGTTCTCAGATATTGAACTAGATGCCGTCACCTGGATAGTATATGTTACTTTGACAAGCTGACTTGTAGCCATCCTCATTCAATAATGATTACTATTGTCATTACTGCCCGAGGATGATATGCCGGCTCATTAAAATATTACACCAAATGGGTGACCATATGCAACTAAATAACAGAGAAAAATTCAAGCAGTCCCGCAAGTAAACAAGCCCGCGAACAAACATTTAGTTCCATTTACAAAGCTGACAAGTACTTAGTACATGGTGCAGCATGTAAAAGCGGCCCGTAGTACGCAACAGTAGTATTCCATTGTGTCTGTGCATGTCGTCAATCATGCAAATTGAAAAATGTTGTCCACAGAGTTGTGCACAAACTAAACATTTCCTCTGACGTACCGACACTGCGCGAAAGTTTGTTGTTGTGTACGGCAGCTGCAGCCAGCGAAACTTGTTGAAACCAGTTGAGAAAAAAGCCTTGTTGTGTGAACCCGGGTAAGTGCGAGTGTGTGATAATGCCATATTCGTTATCCGAGTGTGTCGTCATTGTTGAAGCATGCATTCATACCGGATCGTTTGTGAAAACAAAGAATTTGTTTCAGGAGACATTTCCAGGGCGTTTTGTGCCAGCAAAAAGATACACGTATTGATTGAAAAATGGTGGCATACAGGACCGGTTCAAAATGCACCAAGGAACCGACCACCACCTGTCCCCACTCCTTAATTAAAGAGGCAAGTACAACAGATAATGACAAGAAGTCCTCGTAAATCAACCAGGAGATCGAGTCAACACGTTCAGGCGAGTGAGAGAAGCCGCATACGTGTTTTAAGGGGCCTGAAGTTAAAACCATATCGGATCATTGTTGTGCAAGAAGTGACGGCACCTGACCTGCAGAAGAGAGTGCATTTCTGTTCATGGCTGTTGAGAAATGTTGCCAGAGGTGTCTTGGACCCACCAAGGCTCATCATGAGTGATGAGGCACTGTCCCACCTATCTGGCCACATAAATTCCCAAAACAACTGTTATTAGTCGACAGAAAATCAACGCTCGATCTACTAGGTACCCTTGCATGATGAGAAGATTGGTGTTTGGTGTGCCATTTCCACCATGTGCATTAGGGGGCCCATATTCTTTGTGCTGACAGTGAACCATGACGTGTATTTGGAAATTCTGAGAGAGTTTTTCCTCAAACTTGACAACTGGGAGTGTCAGTTACGTTACTTTCAGCAGGAGGGTGCAATGTGCCACGCGTCAACTGCATCATTGTGCACGAGATGTTTGCACCAGAGAAGACAACTGGCAAAGGCTTGTGGGCTCCTTGGACACTAGACTAGTCCACTTGTGACTTTCACTTATGTATACTGTAAAAAGGAAGAGTATACAAAAGAAATCTGCACACAACTGAAGGACACAAGACCAGGATCCAGCATGTCATCAACAGCATCACAACACACAAACTGACAAGGATACATACGAATCCCCTCAAGCACGCTCACGTGTGTGCAGAAGTGGGCGGAGGACACTTTCGGCACATACTGTGAAGGTGAGTAATCGTATTCACTACATTACATTTTATTTTACATTCATGTGTTGACTTGACAGGCCAGTTCTATGTGCCGCACCGTGTATTAGATACTCTACTTCATCATTTTGGTCTGGAGACTGTTTAAGGGGGGTAGGACATCACGACCAGGAAGGATTCAGGATTCACACTCGTAGCAGCGGAAGTTCAAAAACGTAACAAAATAATTTTTTTTACATGAGAAATTTCATCATTTTTTCACTTACTATTGGCTGCATTTGTTCCTATAGGTACACTTTTCTTCATAAGTAAGAGAGACCGTTCGATGAATTTTGCACAGCATACAAACTCTAGAATCTATTTAATTTATGAAAAAATGAATGAGCTGTTACATTTTAAACTTTATGTTTAGAAAAAAATCAAATTTTGTAGTTAATTATCTCAATTTTTACCCCAGTTTTTAATAGATTTGGAAAATTCTAGAGTTTCATACACCTGTAAGTATGGTTTGTATGCTGTGCAAAATCCATCAAAAAATCTCTCTTACTTGTGAAGAAAAATGTACTTATAGCAACAAACGCAGCCAACAGTAAGTGAAAAAATGATGAAATTTCATATCTAAAAAAAATTATTTTGCTATGTTTCTGCACTTCCGCTGCTATGAGTGTGAATCCTGAATCCTGAATCCTTCCTGGCCATGCTGACAAAGTTTAAGAATTTATTTGTAAAAGTATAGACAGTAGAAAATAAAATGTCCTGTGGTGCCTCTCCTGCTCCAAGTCGGTTTGTTTGACGTCATATCCCCCTAACTGAAGACAGCCAGCAAGAATAAATAAAAAACAACTTACTCTGTTTCAAAATTCATTTCTAAGTAATCAGTTGCTACAGTTCCACAGGTGCCACAACTAAGCTCATCAATCGCATACGAGACAAAGCAATATGTCCAGGTGTGGACTAGAATGCTCGCTCTTTCTGAGTGGCAGGAGTCAGTGGAAATTACGAGGAATGCAGGTGGTGTAGAAACAGGAAAATCGATTAAAACAAATACAAGTGTTGCAGCACTTTTATGAATCGCACGAACACGGCACGCTACAGGAATTGCAATATAACAGCAGAAGGATCAGTTCTGAGAAACTACAGGAAACGCCCGCGCAGCAGCGGGACGGCAGGTACATCTGCGTGCCGATACACGTACTCGGACCACATACGTACACATATATCCACGTGGCAAGTGAAAAAAATTAATAACAATAACAACAGATACACAACTGTCTTAACTCCGAATCGGAACGAGACGTCTTTCCTCAGTTCACTACAGCGTCGAGGCGATACGTCGGGAACGTGCCTCACAGACTACGTGCTCCATTCTGCATCCCACGGAGCCGGGCAGTGGCGTCCACGCACGTGACACTACAGCTGCCGTGCACCGCTCCGGGCGAGATCGCGCCCGTTCCTCGCTACGTCGGCGGCCGAGGGGCGTCTGCGAAGGTGGCGCCGACCTCCGGCGCGGCGGGTCGAGGCCGGTCGCCCAGGAGGATGCGCTCCACCTCCTGCGGGGTCAGCAGGCCGCGCAGGGGGTCCTCCGCGGCAGGCGGTGCGGAGCCGGGGGCCGGGGGCGCCTGCACCGCCGGCCGGTACGAGCCCTTCTCCAGGTACATCAGTGACTTGTGCTCGCGCCGCTCTTGCTCGCTCTGCCACTGCACCTGTGGTAACACAATCATTTGAAAGCTGTATATTATGCACATTTTGTTTCAGTGATTAAGTACGGTGTAATTTTCTGGGGGACTGAGAAAACTGATCTACTCAAAGCTTCTGGATTACAGAAAAAGGGTCATCCGAGCCACAGTGGGAGCTAAAAAGAAACAACACTGCAAGTCTTTATTTGAAAAGCTCAATTTAATGTCCATTCTGAGTGTGTATATGAAGTGAACAGAGAGGTAAGCCCACTTTTCAAGAAAACATGTTATATGGACATGGGTCTAGAAACACTATCTCCACATTAAAGCTGTTTCTACAAGGGTCACTCCAAAAGAAATGCACACTTTTTTATTTTTAAGTCCATCTTTTATTCTACATGTTTGAAAGTTTTACAGTGTGTAGATACATCCTTTAGGAACAATATTTTCATTTCTCCACATAATTTCCATCGCAACTGCCGTACGCCATCTTGGGACCAGTGCCTGTATACCCGGATGGTAAAATTCTGGACCGACCTATTGGAGCCTCTCTTTGGCAGCATGCACAGGGGAGTCATCATCTTCAAACCTTGTTCCACGAAGAGAGTCTTTCAGTTTCCCAAAGAGATGATAGTCACATGGAGCCAGGTCTGGACTGTAAGGCAGGTTTTTCAGTGTTGTCCATCCGGGTTTTGTGATCGCTTCCACGGTTTTTTGACTGACACGTGGCCGTGCATTGTTGTGTAACAGAACATGCTGCTTTTGCCGATGTGGTCGAACACAATTCGTTCACTGTGATGCGTCTGTCAGCAGTCACCAATTCGGTAACTCTCTGCACATTGTCTGGAGTGTGTGCAGTACGAGGACAATCCTCAGTATTGCCCTGCCCGCTTTCGTCACGTAACCTGCTCGACCACCGACTAACTGTACTGCGATCGACAGCAGCATCTCCGTACACCTTTTTCAACCTCTTGTGGATGTTTCCCACTGTCTCATTTGCACACTACAGGAATTCTATGACAGCACGCTGCTTCTGACAAAAGTCAAGTGTAGCAGCCATCTTGAAGACATGCTGTGATGGCACCACTCAGAGGAACAGGTAGAACTAAGTTTGAAAACAAGTGGGAAGGATGTATCTACACACTGTAAAACTTTCACACATGCAGAATGAAAAGTGCATTTTTACAAAAATATTGTGCATTTCTTTTGGAGTGACCCTCATATAACTCTTCAACACACAGTGTGAAACACACATGAAAAGAACTTTACAGCACAGTACCTCACACCTTCCTAAATGAAACGTTCAAAAATCCCTCCATTTGCGAGGAAGCGAGCATCAAACCTGACATGCTGATGTATGCCTGGAGAACTGTGTATTGTTTCACAGCCTTCCACAACAGGGCCACGAAGACAGCCTTATACCAGGATTCTGAACACCTGAGTGTTCAAATTCTGCCACACATAAAAGTCTAGTGGGTTGAGGCATGGAAACTGTAGAACCAGTTTGTCTCTACCTATCCATCTGTCACAGTATTTGTTGTTTAGAGGCCTTCTAACACTAACATTGGAATGAAGAGGAACACCACTGTACATGAAGTACAGGTTTTGTCTCTGGTTCTTGGAAGTGGTGGAAGGATTGGTGGATGTGAGAGGAAATGGCATACGAGATCTGTTTCCAGACTAGGACTGGGGGATAGTGTCTGTCTGTGAAGGCCTTGGTGAGATCCTCAGCACACTGGGCGAAGGAGTCCCTGTCACTACAGATACGCCATCCCCGGGTGTATGGAAGTAACTTTTTGGTGTGGAAGGGATGACATGTTGAAATACAGTTAATGTTGGTGGTTGGTGGGTTTAATGTGAAGAGAGGTGTGGATGGAGCCATCAGAGGTGAGGAGATCAACATCCAGGAAGGTGGCACTCTGGGTTGACGAGGACCAGGTGAAGAGGATAGGAGAGAAGTTGTTGAGGTTGTGAAGAACTGGACACACGGTGTCTTGGCCCTGAGTCCAGATCATGAAGATACTATCAATGAACCTGAATAATATTAGGGTTCTGACAGTTTGGGAGGCTAGAAAGGTCTACTCTAGATGGCCCATAAATAGGTTAGCACAGGAGGGTGGTTATGCCACAGATTTGTTCGTACATGTGCCCTTCAAAGGAGAAAAATTTTTGGGTTAGGTTACAGTCAATAAGGTGTGTGAGAAATGAGGTAGTGGGCTTGGAGTCTGAAGGAAACTGGGAGAGGTAGTTTTCAACAGCAGTTGATGAGGGATGTTGGTGTATAGGGAAGTGGCTTCAACAGTGATGAGTAGGGATCCAGGAGGTAAAAGGGTGCGGCTGGTGGAGAGTTGTTGAAGGAAGTGTTTGGCATCTTTGAAGTGGGGGGTTAGATTTCCAGCAACTGGCTGGGAGGTGTTGGTCAATTAGGGTCAAATCATTCCATGTAGGTTTTCACGGCCGGCGTCTTCATCAATAAACACTTCCGGGCTAAGTTGCCGTGGTCGATCTGTAGAACTTCTTCTCCCTGACGTTTCGTTCTCAACTACAGAGAACATCTTCCGAGGTGAGTCAACGACTGTCGTTGACTCACCTCGGAAGATGTTCTCTGTAGTTGAGAACGAAACGTCAGGGAGAAGAAGTTCTACAGATCGACCACGGCAACTTAGTCCGGAAGTGTTTATTGATGAATTAGGGCCAAAATTCTTTCAGTGGGGGCACAATAACCAGCTACAATGGGGTGTTCAAAATTGTTGGGTTTGTTAATTTTGGAGAAATGGATTCGGGGGAGAGGTTCTAAACGGGCCTAAGCCTTTAAGCACGGATTTGGAGGTTATGTTGAACTCTGCGATGAGCTCAGTCACAAGGAGTGTATAAGTGGAGGAGTCAGATAATTGGCAGAGGCCTTCAGCCAAGTAGTCACTGTGATTCATAACAACAATGACGGAACCTTTGTCTACAGGTGGGACAATTATGTCAGGATTTGTTTTGTGGTTGTGTACTTCTGCCCTTTCTTCTGCTGAAGGGTTGGTGTTTTGAGGGAGGGGCTAGGGAAGGTTGATGAGGCTAAGATGGAGGTAAGGAATTCCTGGAAGGTGACCAGCGAGTAGTTAGGTGGGGAGCATCATCGTTGGATGGTGGTATGAACTGGTAGAGTGAGGATTCAATGTTGGTATTAGGTTGGCTTTGGTTGGAGGATTGGTGGCAAGTAAGCGTTTCCTCTGTAAGGATCAGGAGGACAGTAGGTCACTGACTAGTCCAGCATGGGGAGTAGGGATAACGGTGAGGCCTTTGGATAGAACTGAAACTTCTGTGGGCTAAGGGTTTTGGTGGAAAGGTTAACAACAGTGTTACAGGAATGTTTAGGCTCTGCACTTGATGGATTTTGTTAGTAGGGACTGTTGGGGGTTGTGGCAAGTTGATAAGGTCAGCTAGGTAGGGTCTGTGTGCTATGAGGGGTTGACAAGAAGAAACACTGTAGGTAGAGTAGCAGTTGGGCAGTGGCGTCCCAAGGCGGCAGTAGAATGTCAGCAGGTTGGATTCCCATGGAGGTGCTGTCTGGGATGCTCCTCCAGGTGCTGCAGTGCAAGGGATTCAATTTCAGGGATGTTATGTATATGGCACATACTGCCCAGAAGTATTATCTTGCAGAGGGATCAGAGGTGGTTCTCTGATGCCTATGCTTGGAGATATGTTTTTGCAATAAGGTTTCTGAGGGCCAGAGACTGGTAGGATCTGAAAAGGAGAAAGTTACTCTGAAAGGAAGGGTGGGATCCAGAGATAGGAATCTTTTTTTGGGAGGGGGGATCCACAGTTCAGGTAGCATTTAAGAAACAGAATGTGGGGCTGGGGTTTAGCCAAGGAAAGGTATACTTTTCTAAACTGGTGCAGAAAGATGGAGCACGGGTCCATAGAGGTAGGAATGGCGTACGCGAAACGGGACCGATGTGGAAATGGGCAAATGAAGATGTTAGATGATTGTGAGGGGAACTCACACACACGTGACTTCTATCTCTGGCTTCTCGGGCCAGACAAACTAAAAAGTGTCAAACGAGAGCAATAATATGTAGTGGAGGAGAGATGGGGGAGGGGAGAAAAAGCAGGGTAGAGGTGGGGAAGAGGAAACATGCTGCCTGGTGGAACATGCGGGGACTAGTCGTGGCAGGGGAGGCTACGTGGCGCAGTGTCAGGCTTACGACCCACCCTCACAACGCCACTTCTGGCAGTACCTCACCTCCTACCTTCGTCAACAGACGGAATGGCTGCAGATGCAGAAAGCATTTTCAGTGTATGTACAGATTTTCAGAAATCCAAATCCATGATCTTTTCACAACTTTTTAGTGGAAGCTTAAAGCACAAGCTTGCGTTGCCTGCACTGCACACTTAAAGTACATGGAAGCTGAGCAAGTTCATTCCCCCACTCCTCAACACTCAACCTCTTCCTGCAGGAAACACACTACATTCTCCCCGCTCCCTCCATTCTACAGATGGCAAGTTATGATGTGGAAAAAATTTTTGGGCTGTGAAAAATGAATTTCACTCTGATTGGCGTTGTTGTTGTGGTGGTCTTCAGTCCTGAGACTGGTTTGGTGCAGCTCTCCATGCTACTCTATCCTGCGCAAGCTTCATCTCCCAGTACCTACTGCAGCCTATATCCTTCTGCATCTGCTTTGTGTATTCATCTCTTGGTCTCCCTCTACGATTTTTACCCTCCACGCTGCCCTCCAATACTAAATTGGTGATCCCTTGATGCCTCAGAACATGTTCTACCAACCAATCCCTTCTTCTAGTCAAGTTGTGTCACAAATTTCTCTTCTCCTCAGTTCTATTCAGTACCTCCTCATTAGTTATATGATCTACCCATCTAATATTCAGCATTCTTCTGTAGCACCACATTTTGAAAGCTTCTGTTCTCTTCTTGTCTAAACTATTTATCGTCCACGTTTCACTTCCATACATAGCTACACTCCATACGAATACTTTCAGAAAAAGACTTCCTGGCACTTAAATCTACACTCGATGTTAACAAATTTCTCTTCTTTAGAAATGCTTTCCTTGCCATTGCCAGTCTACATTTTATATCCTCTCTACTTCGACCATCATCAGTTATTCTGCTCCCCAAATAGCTAATCTAATTCCCTTAGCATCACCCGAGTTAACTCAACTACATTCCACAATCCTTGTTTTGCTTTTGTTGATGTTCATCTTGCATCCTCCTTTCAAGACACTGTCCATTCCATTCAACTGCTCTTCCAAGTCCTTTGCTGTCTCTGACAGAATTACAATGTCGTCGGCAAACCTCAAAGTTTTCATCTCTTCTCCATGGATTTTAATACCTACTCCGAATTTTTCTTTTGTTTCCTTCACTGCTTGCTCACTGATTGACCTTAATACCTTTAAAACAAGATTAAAATTAAAATAGTTTTATATTAATTATTAAAAACCTTTGATATACGTATTAAAGAGATTTAAACAGAAATTAAGTGGGCACAATTAGACACACAGCTGTTCTAGCCGATACTCCTCCAGCAAACCCATGTGCGAGCAGCACAGTCGTGGGCAGAGCTACAATTTATATGTCACCTCCACTGGGTGTATACACCGTAAATAGCTCAATGAAGCTAGGCCTCCAAATTTTTCCATTCGCACCCAGCCCTCGAGGTTGCAAATCACAGTAGCAGACGCTTTGCTAACATGGCTTGCACAGACGGACACACAAGTCCCCTACAGATACAAAAGACTTGTAAGAATTCTGGTGAATATTGTATGTCTAATTTTATTAAATGGACTGCTGGGTATTACATTTTTTGGGGTAGCGCTAACTTGCTACTCCATTCTAGAACCACACCTAACTGACACACACAAATTGATTCTGGCATTGTGTTAGTAGTAGTAGTAGTAGTAGAAGAAGAAGAGGCTGGGTTAGCAAATGGTTTAAAATGAGAGAGGTATATACATATGAAAACCTCTTAAAGGAAATGTCACACACAGAGCCTGATAATTACATCATCTTACTCTGAATTGGCAGTGAAACTTGATAAATGTTTTTGATTTTCTTCATTCCCACATAGAAAAATCAGCAAGCACTTGAAAGTTTATTTGCCTCTCCTTTGTCCCCTAATGACAGTTCTTCAAAATGCCACAAAGAGGGAATATAAAGCCTACATCATCTGTGGAAGAACTGAGAACTTCAATTTTTTTTTTTTATTTTATAGCATTCCTGCTTCTATGTTGTGCGTAGAATATTTATTTCCTATTTCCTGTGTGATATATGGATGGGAAATATGTGACATTTTTACCATTTTGGTAACTGCCAGTGCTAGTTTGCTTTTATTCTGGATCATAGTTTTCACTATTGTGGAAACCCACAATAAAATGAGACAGATTGTAATAAAACTCTTTTACACTAAACATATGTGGCAAAACTGACACAAGCAGTGTCATTCATGTCGTAAAATTTTCCATCAATCAAAATTTCTGTCACACATGCTCTATGTTTGACAACCATGCCAAACAGCACCATACACAGTCACATACACTGACATAAAAAGAAATCTCAACACCAAGAAGCAGTTGTGTGACAAACAAAAGATGGTAGGCATTTTTCTACATCTGAAAAATGATGCCACCGGTCGCATAAGAGTAGCAACATTGTGGGCCACGCTAATTACAGCCACGTACAATGTGCAACACATTTCTGGGCCACAACTGTTTAAACAGCCTTATTATGGCTACAAAATGTGTGAAAGCAAGCTATAGTGGAAGTGAGTGTGGCTCCCCCATATTTACATGCCACAAGCAAAAATGTTAGTAGGTAAAAGAGATATCCAGCTTCACAGTTGTACTCTTATTTAAGTAGTCAAACTACATCTGAAACTTATGAACTGATGCCAGATACATACTTCTCCAGGATCTTGAAACACTATTTTGAATATATCATAAAATTAATTGGCCAACAACTGGTAAGACCAATATCAATATGAAACACTGTATACCAGTTGCAATCAGATTGGGGATCACCTTTTTTTTTGTTACTGGTAATCCACATGGAAGTTTGACAGATCTCTTTTAAGTACACTTCTCACCAATATTCCTCCTGATACAAGGCGCCTACAACTCTTTGGTGGAAGGAGTCATGAAATTCATGAAGGAAATAACAAAGTTTGTGTTAAAGTTTACAGCAATTCACTACTACAGTGAGGGTATTATGAATTTCATAATTTATGCTACTATACAGGATGTTGAGTAATACGTGGGAAGCCTCTGGGGAATGGATAGAGGACTTTAAACGAAGCAGAATTTCTCTCTCTCTCTCTCTCTCTCTCTCTCTCTTTCTCTCTCTCTCTCTCTCTCTCTCTCTCTCTCTCTCAGCTACATATTTACTTTCTTGTTGTAACATGTTTGCTTCATTGTGTCTTTTTGTTTACAAATTTCCAGCTTGGTCCTACAGGTATTTTATCTTTTCAGGTGTTGCTTGTTTCCGAAGCTTGAAGTCAAAGACTTCTTACATTTATCTTAGTTGTATGGTACTAGCTAATACACAAATCCTTTCAGTATTGAGAACACAATCACTGGTGAAAGCTCACTTCACAGTTCTTATGGGACTGGTGTTGTGTCAACTGAACATTCTTCTCTCTCTAGGAACCGAATTGGCTTTTTAGAGGGTGGGCAACACCAAACAAGTGTGCATTAGTGACCTCAGCTCGAAAGTGACGTGTCATGTCCGACTGTGACGCCTGCTCATCAGTGTTGTTATTGGACTAATGTGTACTTCACATTTTTGGTTAGAATGCTTTCTAATCAGCACATGCTGAACATGCACCGGATGTGTGGACTTACAAACAGCAATGCTTCTGCAGCTGGACATTTGTATACTGAACAATACCCTAGATATTTACAGAAAAATAAAGACCTTTCAAAAGAATACATATACATCTTATGGAGACAGGCCCTTTTGAGAGGAGATTCTTTCATCGTGGAAGATCAAATAGTGACAGAACACTTGCTTTACAAGACTGAGTACTTCATGATATTGAAGACAATAACTGCTGTAGTACGGGAGAAATAGTAGAAAATAAGAATATGAGTCACTGAAACAGATTGTAAATCCATGAAAGCTCAGTCACTGGGGACGTGTTCAGTACCACACATTCTGTCTACCATACTACTCACTGACAAAGCACAATTTACCAGGGATGGAGTGCAGCACAGAATTTTCACAACACTTGTGTATGGACAAACTCAATAGCTGACAGTTGATAGTTGACGGTTGGAGGGATGACACATTATCTGCGAATCCAGTAATGCTGGCAACTGATGGGTTACGCATGGCGATCGTATCAACCTGTACCGCATCAAAACAGCCTGAAGATGACGCAATGAAGTGTCGAAACTGGTAGTGACAAAATAAAATAAAATCATAAGGACGGCTGTAGGTTTTTTATTTTTTGTCACGATTGACAAAAGATTCCGGAATAGTCCCCCATTCAGATCTCTGGGAGGGGACTGACATGGCGGCGGTGACCATGAGAAAAAGATTGAATAATCAACAACAGGATAATGTTCTACGAATCAGGGTGCGGAATGTCAGAAGCTTGAACATAGTAGGGAGACTACAAAATCTGAAAATGGAAATGCAAAGGCTCAATCTAGATATAGTGGTGGTCAATGAAGTGAAATGGAAAGAAGAAAAGGATTTCTGGTCAAATGAGTATAGGGTAATACAAACAGCAGCAGAAAACAGTAAAATGGGAGTAGGATTCGTTATGAATAGGATGGTAATGCAGAGAGTGTGTTACTGTGAGCAGTTTACTGATAGTGTTGTTCTTATCAGAATCGACAGCAAACCAGCACCGACAATGATAATTCAGCTATATATGCAGATGTCGCAAGTTGAAGACGAAGAGAGAGAGAGAAAGTATATGAGGATATTGAAAGGGTAATACAGTATGTAAAAGGAGATGAAAATCTAACAGTCTTGGGAGACTGGAATGGAGTTGTAGGAGAAAGAGTAGAAGAAAAGGTTACAGGAGAATATGGGTTTGGAACAAGGAATGAGAGAGGACAAAGATTAATTGAGTTGTGTAACAAGTTTCAGCTAGTAATAGCGAATTCTCTGTTCAAGAATCACAAGAGGAGGTGGTATACTTGGAAAAGGCCGCGTGATACGGGAAGATTTCAGTTAGATTACATTGTTGTCAGATAGGGATTCCGAAATCAGATACTGGATTGTAAGGCATACCCAGGAGCAAATATAGACTCAGATCACAATATAGTGGACATGAAGAGTAGGCTGAAGTTCAAGACATTAGTCAGGAAGAATCAATACGCAAAGAAGTGGGATACAGAAGTACTAAAGAATGACAAGATTCGCTTGGAGTTCTCTAACGCTATAGATACAGCAATAAGGAATAGCTCAGTAGGCAGTACAGTTAAAGAGCAAAGGACATCTCTAAAAAGGGCCATCACAGAATCTGGAAAGAAAAACATAGGTACAAATAAGATAACTGCGAAGAAACCATGGGTAAAAGAAGAAATACTTCATTTGATCAATGAAAGGAGGAAGTACAAAAATGTTCTGGGAAACTCAGGAATACAAAAATACAAGTCGCTGAATGAAATAAAAAGGAAATGCAAGGAAGATAAGATGAAATGGCTGCATGAAAAATGTGAAGAAATCAAAAAAGAAATTATTGTTGGAAGGGCAGACTCAGCATACAGGAAAGTCAAAACAACTTTCAGTAACATTAAAAGCAAGTGTGGTAACATTAAGAGTGCAATGGGAATTCCAATGCTAAATGGAGAAGAGAGAGCGGAAAGGTGAAAGAATACACTGAAAGTCTATGAGGGGGAAGATTTGTATGATGTGATAGAAGAAGAAACAGGAGTCGATTTAGAAGAGATAGGGGACCCAGTATTAGAATTAGAATTTAAAAGAGCTTTGGAGGATTTTAGGTCTAATAAGGCAGAAGGGATAGATAACATTCCAACATCATTGGGGGAAATGGCAACAAACTGACTATTCACGTTGGTGTGCAGAATGTATGAGTCTGGCGACATACCATCTGACTTTCGGAAAAATATCATCCACACAATACTGAAGACTGCAAGAGCTGACAAGTGTGAGAATTATCACACAATCAGCTTAACAGTTCATGCATCCAAGCTGCTGGTAAGAATAATTACAGAAGAATGGAAAAGAAAGTTGAAGATGTGCTAGATGACAATCAGTTTGGGTTTAGAAAAGGTAAAGGCATGAGAGAGGCAATTCTGACGTTACGGCTAATAATGGAAGCAAGGCTAAAGAAAAATCAAGACACGTTCATAGGATTTGTCAACCTGGAAAAAGCCTTCGACAATGTAAAATGGTGCAAGGTGTTCAAAATTCTGAGAAGAATAAGGGTAAGCTATAGGGAGAGATAGTTAATATACAATATGTACAATAGCCAAGAGGGAAAATAAGAGTGGACGACAAAGAACAAAGTGCTCAGATCAAAGAGGGATGTAGTCTTTCCACCCTACTGTTCAATCCATATATCGAAGAAGCAATGATGGAAATAAAAGAAAGGTTCAGGAGTGGAATTAAAATTCAAGGTGAAAGGATATTAATGACACTATTCGCTGATGACATAGCTATCCTGCGTGAAAGTGAAGAAGAATTACATGATCTACTGAAAGGAATGAGCAATGTAATGAATACAGAATATAGACTGACAGTAAATCAAAGAAAGACGAAAGTAATGAGATGCAACGGAAGTGAGAAACTTAACATCAGGATTGATGGTCACGAGTAGATGAAGTTAAGGAATTCTGCTATCTATCTTGGCAGTAAAATAACCAATGATGGATGTAGCAAGGAGGACATGAAAAGCAGACTAGTAATGGCAAAAACTACATTCCTGGCTAAGAGAAGTCTACTAGTATCAAACATAGGCTTTAATTTGAGGAAGAAATTTCAAAGAACATACATCTGCAGTACAGCATGGTATGGTAGTGAAACATGGAAACAGGAGAGAATCAAAGCATTTGAGATGCGGCACTACAGACAGATGTTGAAAATTAGGTGGACTGATAAAGTGAGGAGTAAGGAAGTTCTGTGCAGAATCTGAGAGGAAACAAGTATGTGAAATACACTGACAAGGAGAAGGGATAGTATGATAGGACATCTGTTAGGACATCAGGGAATGACTTCCATGGTACTAGAGGGAATGGTAGAGGGCAAAAACTGTAGAGGAAGGCAGAGATTGGAATACCCCTAGTGGGATGTGGAAAACCGCCTAAAAACCACATCCAGGCTGGCCGGCATAGCGGCCCTCGTCGTTAATCCACCGGGTGGATTCGATCCGGGGCCAGCGCACCTACCAGATTCCAGGAAGCAGCACGTTAGCACTCTCGGCTACCCTGGCGGGTGGTTGCAAATATGTAAACGTGAAGAATAAATTTACTTTTCAGCACACCTTCATACACGAAACAGAAGCTGTAGTTGAGAAGGGAGAGAGATGGAGCTGTAGCCTCTCTGAAGTGTTATTCAACCTGTACATTAAGCAGATAGTAAAAGAAATTAAGGACAAAATAAAAAAGAATTAACTGATTGATTGAGGGGGATAGGGACTAAACAGCGAGATCATCAGTCCTGTGGTTCCAAAGTTACACACTGAAGAGAGAGGGTCCACTAAAAGTGGGGAGAGAGGAGTCAGACTATAAAACGAGGAAGTTAAAACACAAATAGTAGAAGGTATAAAACGGTAGTCCAAATCTAAAAACAGGGAACACAGAGGGATAAAAGGGTGATCTTTGCAAGTGGGGGTGGTCATGGGTCTCAGACTGAGAAAGCATGAAGACAGACCACAACTACAGCCAACCAGCCAGCTCCTGATACAGGAGCAAAGCAAAACCTTATATCTGAAAATAAAAGCCACTTTCACAGAGGAAACTGAGGACCGATTCGACAATCTGTGAATCATCCGCCAATATTAAATTTAAGGAATCTGGAAAACTATACTTAGTACAAAGGGTCAAAAGAAGGGGACATTCCAACAATATATGGAATACTGTCAGTCTGGCTCCACAACCACAGCTTGGGATGGTTCGTTATGCAAGAGGAAGGTTTATCTGTTTAGCAAGAGTATTAGAAGGCAGATTTCAGACTACCTGACAGATCAAAACGAAAATTTCTGTTCCGACACTGACAATGTTGAGTGTTTATGGAAAAAGTTCAAGGCAATCGTAAAATGCGTTTTAGACAGGTACGTGCCGAGTAAAACCGTGAGGGACGGGAAAAACCCACCGTGGTACAACAACAAAGTTAGGAAACTACTGCGAAAGCAAAGAGAGCTTCACTGCAAGTTTAAACGCAACCAAAACCTCTCAGACAAACAGAAGCTAAACGATGTCAAAGTTAGCGTAAGGAGGGCTATGCGTGAAGCGTTCGTGAATTCGAAAGTAAAATTCTATGTACCGACTTGACAGAAAATCCTAGGAAGTTCTGGTCTTACGTTAAATCAGTAAGTGGCTCGAAACAGCATATCCAGACACTACGGGATGATGATGGCATTGAAACAGAGGATGACACGCGTAAAGCTGAAATACTAAACACCTTTTTCCAAAGCCGTTTCACAGAGGAAGACCGCACTGCAGTTCCTTCTCTAAATCCTCGCACAAACGAAAAAATGGCTGACATCGAAATAAGTGTCCAAGGAATAGAAAAGCAACTGGAATCACTCAATAGAGGAAAGTCCACTGGACCTGACGGGATACCAATTCGATTCTACACAGAGTACGCGAAAGAACTTGCCCCCCTTCTAACAGCCATGTACCGCAAGTCTCTAGAGGAACGGAGGGTTCCAAATGATTGGAAAAGATCACAGATAGTCCCAGTCTTCAAGAAGGGTCGTCGAGCAGATGCGCAAAACTATAGACCTATATCTCTGACGTCGATCTGTTGTAGAATTTTAGAACATGTTTTTTGCTCGAGTATCATGTCGTTTTTGGAAACCCAGAATCTACTATGTAGGAATCAACACGGATTCCGGAAACAGCGATCGTGTGAGACCCAACTCGCTTTATTTGTTCATGAGACCCAGAAAATATTAGATACAGGCTCCCAGGTAGATGCTATTTTTCTTGACTTCCGGAAGGCGTTCGATACAGTTCCGCACTGTCGCCTGATAAACAAAGTAAGAGCCTACGGAATATCAGACCAGCTGTGTGGCTGGATTGAAGAGTTTTTAGCAAACAGAACACAGCATGTTGTTATCAATGGAGAGACGTCTACAGACGTTAAAGTAACCTCTGGCGTGCCACAGGGGAGTGTTATGGGACCATTGCTTTTCACAATATATATAAATGACTTAGTAGATAGTGTTGGAAGTTCCATGCGGCTTTTCGCGGATGATGCTGTAGTATACAGAGAAGTTGCAGCATTAGAAAATTGTAGCGAAATGCAGGAAGATCTGCAGCGGATAGGCACTTGGTGCATGGAGTGGCAACTGACCCTTAACATAGACAAATGTAATGTATTGCGAATACATAGAAAGAAGGATCCTTTATTGTATGATTATATGATAGCGGAACAAACACTGGTAGCACTTACTTCTGTAAAATATCTGGGAGTATGCGTGCGGAACGATTTGAAGTGGAATGATCATATAAAATTAATTGTTGGTAAGGCGGGTACCAGGTTGAGATTCATTGGCAGAGTGCTTAGAAAATGTAGTCCATCAACAAAGGAGGTGGCTTACAAAACACTCGTTCGACCTATACTTGAGTATTGCTCATCAGTGTGGGATCCGTACCAGATCGGTTTGACGGAGGAGATAGAGAAGATCCAAAGAAGAGCGGCGCGTTCGTCACAGGGTTATTTGGTAACCGTGATAGCGTTACGGAGATGTTAAATAAACTCAAGTGGCAGACTCTGCAAGAGAGGCACTCTGCTTCGCGGTGTAGCTTGCTCGCCAGGTTTTGAGAGGGTGCGTTTCTGGATGAGGTATCGAATATATCGCTTCCCCCTACTTATACCTCCCGAGGAGATCACGAATGTAAAATTAGAGAGATTAGAGCGCGCACGGAGGCTTTCAGACAGTCGTTCTTCCCGCGAACCATACGCGACTGGAACAGGAAAGGGAGGTAATGACAGTGGCACGTAAAGTGCCCTCCGCCACACACCGTTCGGTGGCTTGCGGAGTATAAATGTAGATGTAGATGTAGATGTAGAAGAGGAAACAGTGAGTGAGTCTGGTATGACCAACACACAGACAGCATAAGACAGTGGACTCCTTCCATCAGGAGTGGAAGGAAGAGTGCCAAACTGCAGTGGACTCCTTGATTGTGTGACATTTATTACTTTTGGGCAAAGAGAGATTTCACGTAGATTCGCATATCCGTAGCTGAAATTGAGAAAAAGGAATGGGGGGGGGGGAGGGAGGGGGAGTTAAGTATCTGCTTTTCTAGCCAAATGGTCAGCCAGTTCATTTCCTGGGATGCCCACAGGATTTGGGACCCAGAGAAAGACAACTGAGCAGATGGCACTGCTAATGGCAGAGAGAAGGTCATAGGTAGCAGAGACCAAAGGGTGACGAGAGCAGCATCAGTCGATAGCGTGCCCAAATTAAAACACTGTGGAGAAAGACCTGGGAAACAAAATGGAGGGCTCTGAATGGCTAGGAGCTCCACTGTAAACACACTACACGATCCCAGCAATAAATGGTGTTTGAAACCAGCGGGAGACGTGAAAGCATATCCCACCTTATCTATCATCTTAGAACCATCAGTGTAGAAGATGATGGCACCCTGGACCTCTGCAAGGATGGCACGTACAAGTCGCCAGAAAACCATAGGGGCGACAGATCTTAGGACCCTGGAATAGGTCACTTCTAATCCATGGTCTTGGCATCCAAGGGGGCGGAGGGGGGGGGGGGGGATACATGGGCGCATTCCAGTGAGTGGAGATGGAGATCCTGAGGGGGGAAATGAGACGATTCCAACTGGCAATCTCACTCTTGGGCGGTTGTCATGAGGGAGACATCCCTCATTTGCAAAGATGACAGGGTACACGGGATGGTCAGGGAATTGACGAATGGCAATCGCATAAGAAGCTAAGAGTTGACTCCATTGCGTTTGTGGAGGGGGAATCTCCACTTCTGCGAGAAGACTGTCTACAGGACAAGTGCGAAAGACACCAATAGCCAGATGGTATGTACAACAGTTAATAGCGTCAAGTATTTGCAGAGTGGAAGGAGCCATTGAGCCATAAACCTGACAATCATAATCTAGTCTGGAAAAGACCACAGCACGGTAAAGATGGAGAAGAGTGGTATGGTCTACACCCCAAAATATGTGGGCCAGGAGGTGGAGAGCATTAAGCTTCCACACGCATGTAGTCTTTAGGTGGCAAATGTGCGGCAGCCGTGTCAGCTCATTATAAAAAATAAGGTCCAAGAAACGTGACCATGCTACAACATCAAGGAGCTGGACGCCTAAATACAGTTCTGGATCGGGATGTACTGTGAGTCAACAACAAAAATGCATAGCCCACGTTTTGGAGGGAGAAAACTGGAAGCCGTGAGAGATGGCCCATGCAGAGGCCTGTCAGATGGCACCTCGGAGCCTGCACTAAGCAGGTGCTACTGAGTGGGATCTGCGCCAGATGCAAAATTGCCGACGTTAAACACTGTCCTAACCACAGGCCAAACAGAGATTTCAAGTCCATTGATGGGTATGAGGAAGAGTGACACACCTAACAAAACCCTTTGGGATACTGTTCTCCTGAATCTGAGGGGCCCAGAGTGAAGTGCCAACTCGAACCTAGAAGAGCCAGAGAGATAAAAACTGACGGATAAAAATTGGGAAGGGGCCACGGAAGCCCCAGTCGTGGAGTGATGGCACCAAGCTGTGTCGTACGCCTTATCTACGTCAAACAAGACCACGAAAAGGTGCTGGCAATTAGTAAAAGCCTGTCAGGGTGCTATCTGAGTAAATGGTCAGTCAGAGACCATCCTTCGTGAAAGCCACACTGATACAAGGAGAAACGGCCCCGAGATTTGAGTACCCAACATAGCATGAAGCTAACCATCCTCTCAAGCAGTTTACAAAGTACATTCAACAGGCTAATCATTTGTCAGGCTAATTGGGCGGTAGCTGTTGAGAGACACATTGGGTTCTTCCCGGGCTTAAGGATGGGGATAACTATACTGTCTCACTATTGCGGTGGGAAAGCACCCGTGACCCAAATGTGGTTGAAGACCCTGAGGAAATGTTGCACCTGGGTAACGTCAAAATGTCGGATCATCTTGTTGTGGGTGGAATTGGGGCCTGAGGCCGTGTCACGCGAAGATGTGAGAGACTGCAAGAATTTCCATTCAGTGAAGGGTTCATTGCAGGTTTCAGCGCGGTGTGGGTTGGAATAGATGGGGTCTGTGCAACTCAGTGTTGCTGCCGGAGAAAGGTAGCGGGATAGGAAGAGGACGCCGATGCCATCGCAAAGTGTGTCGCGAGGTGTTCTCCGAGGACCGACGGATCAGTGTCCAGAGGACTTTGGAGGTTAAGACCCTGGACAGTTGACCATCACGGGCAACCCAGATGGCTACAGAGCTCAAACCAAACTAGCAGTTACGTGGCATACACCCCAGGAGAGGAAATGCACCACTTCCCGCATTCCTTTTTACTCTGCTTAATAAGGTAACAGGCGTTAGCACAGAGACGCTTGAAAGTGAGGAGTTTGGTCTGTGAAGGGTGTTTGTTATTTAAACTGCTGCTGTGCCTGTCAGTAGCCCTGGACAGCAACTGCTACATCCACGGTCCACCACGGTATCGGTCGACGGCGAGAGATACCTGTGGGTAGGGGGCCAGCAGCATGAAGAATAGTGGGGAAGACACCTGCACGACTGCATCAATGCATTTTGAGAGGGAGGTGTCAAAGTGCACAGACGTATATAAAGGCTCTGTGGAATGCCCAACATGGGGGCCTGTCTGGCTGGTGGCAGCAAGGAACCACAGAATCACCGCAAAGTGGTCACTGTCACAAAGTCATCATGGAATGACCGAAGTAGGAAAGCCACGAGAGCAGGGGAAGAGATCGTGAGATCGATAGCAGTTAAGGTGCCTCGAGCGGCACTGAAGTGGGTAGGGGAACCGTCATCGAGGGGAGACAAATTGAAGTCTGTAATAAGCTGATCAATTATAAGACCCCTACCCGTTGAAGTGGCACTCCCCCACAGTGGGTGGAGGGTACTGAAGTCTCCAAGGAGGAGAAATGGGGGGTGGGAGTTGCTGTATTAAAGTAGACAGTTCAACATAAGGAAGAGGCCTACATGGAAGGAGACAGACATTGCAAATACTGATTGCTGGCGTCATTTGGACTCTAACCACTATTGCTACCAGGTTTGCACAAAGTCTCTAATGACATCGGAGCAAACCAAAGTGCAGACCAGTGCAGACCACCAGATGCTAACCTGAGGCGTGCACGATTCCAACAGAACGCCCGATAACCGTGAAATGTTGGAGAGTGGTCACCACGGGAGAGCATTTCTGGAAAAGCAAGACAGAATGCAAAATAGGAGGAAAGAAGACATTGTATTTCCGGTAAGTGATAATAGTATCTGTTGCAATTCCAGTAAATGATTGTGTGGTGAGAGGAGGTAATGTTACTTGGTCAGTGGTCGCCACAGACAAGGATGGGGTGACATCCATAAATAATCAGATTGTGGGGGGAGATGGCACCTCTGGGAGCACCAGGGGAGGGGGACTTTTTTCGGGACTTGTGTTTCTTCTCCTCCTCTTTCACAGGTGGAGGAGGGCAGGGTGCAGAAGGAGTACAAGTGTCTGCAAGATCCGGAACCGAAAGAGAGAGGGCGACCTTGGGGCGCAAAGATGGTGCATCTCATGGCCATGTTGTGGTAGTAGTAGTAGTAGGCTTCCGGCCCGAGAGACACCGGGGAGAGGGGTCGTGGGGAGGGGGGGGGGGGGGGGGCCACATCACCAGCAGGTGCCGAAGATGGTGGGCACTTCTTCAGCCAGGCAGGGGAAACAACTCCCGGAGAAGAGGTCACGGGGTCTGCAGGGAGGGGAGGGGAGGGGGGATGGAGGTAAGAAAGAGGTAAGAGGGGGAAAGGATATAACAGGGGCAAAAGTTGAAGAAAGTGACACTGGATGGAGTGTCTCATTTTTGGTCAGCCTCAGCATAAGACAGGCAATCCAGCGATTTGTACTCTCGGATCTTCTTTTCTCTCTCATAAGCTGGGCAATCTGGCAAGCGAGGGGAGTGGCCGTCATGACAATTGTCACATACAGGTGGTGGAACACAGGGCTTCCCTCGTGGAGTGGGTGTTCACAGTCACAACACAAGAGTGTCCCAACGTACCATGGGGAGACATATGCCCAAAACGCAAGCACAAAAAGCACCCTTATGGGTGGTAGGACATACGGCTTCACGTTACACCTGTAGCACATAACCTTGACGTTCTCCATGAGGGTACCCCCTCCTCAAAAGCCAAAATGAAGGCTCTGGTATCGGAGCGGTTGTCTTTGCGACCCTTCTGCGCACTTCAAACAAAATGAATACCACGTGGCTCTAAATTGGCCCGGAGTTCCTCATCAGTTTGCAGGATGAGGCCCCTGTGAAATATCATTCCCTGGACCATCTTCAGAGACTGGTGAGGGGCAATAGACAGTGGGCCATTGCCAAGACAATCACAAGCATGAAAAGCTGCATATTGGGCAGCAAAAAAAGATTTGATCAACAGAGAGCCTGACCGCATCTTACAGGGAGGCTCCACATCACCAAACTTGTCCTCGGTATTGTCCACAAGAAACAATGCATTTGTGGTGGTGAACGTCTCCCCATCCGTCTTAGTACATACGAAGTAGTGGGGAAAGTGTTTCATACTAAGACTGGCCCTCCTCTCACATTGTAGCCAGGGAAGGGAATGCTGCCGTGTCTTACGAAGCAGCATTCAATGATCCTTCACTACTTGAAGAGATGGCTGTTTGAGAATGGCCAGATTTTTGCAGCTTCAAATGCTTCTAATGTGCCAAGCATCAGTCCTGATACCACCCACTCCGATCAGGTGCTCCTCCCATGGGCGCAGCCCAACAGCAAGGGCCGCCTGGCACGGCGGCCGTTGCTGGGAGTGCCGATACTCCAGGACGACAAGAAACCACTCCGTGGCATACATGGGAGAGAAACAGCTCAGGTGTCCGTTGCTTGATCCCTGTGTTGTAAGGGGGCTCAGCCAGATGGGTATATTACAGCCCCACCACACGGACTGGCTACGTGTGCTGGTGACCTAGCAGGGCAGAAGAGGGCTACAGTAGGGAAGGGAGAGGAGAAGGAAGGGGCAGAGGAACCCACACCATTGACACTAGGTAGGGAGTTCTTCCCCAAATGGCTCACAGAAAATTTAGAAGTGGAGGGAAAACCTCAAGCGGGGACCTAAATGTCAAAAAGGATGAAAGAGATCAGGCAGGAGAAACAAAATTGCAAGTAATACAGGGAACCAGGTGGATAGCCAGGTCGATGTAAACAAGAACACCAAGAGAGGGGAAGGAGGGGGCAACGGGGAAGGAGGGGCAACAGGGAACGAACGCGAAACGGGGAAGTAGAGAGGATTGGGAGAGAGAGGCAGGGTGAAGTAAATGCAGCAAGGGAAGGAAGAATGGACTGCAATAGCTCGGGGCCCCGTCGTGTGTGCCATGCTCAAACTCGTGGAAAGAACCATGAGCCTCCTAGGGGGAAAAAAGAATTAAAGTTCATAGAGAAGAAATAAAATGGAGATGACAATGTAGTTTTCTCAGAGACAGCAGATAAGTCTGGCTGAATAGATAGTGTCTTGAAAAGAGGTTACAGGATGAGCATCAACTAAAGTAAGTACGGTAATGGAATGCAGTTAAATTAAATCAGGCAATGCTGAGGAAATTAGACAAGTAAATGATGCACTAAAACTAGTAGATGAGGTTTAAGATTTGGACAATAAAATAACTGATGATGGCAGAACTAGGGAGGATATAAAATGCAGAAAGACAATAGTGAGAAAAGCATTTCTGAAAAGGAGGAGTTTGTTAAGAAGTATTTTCTGAATGTATTTGTCTGGACTGCAGCCTTGCAGAGAAGTGAAACATAGGCAATATACAGTTCACACAAGAAGAGAGCAGAAGCTTTTGAAACGTGGTGCTGCGGAAGAATGGTGAACATTCGATCAGTAGGTCGAATAACCAATAGGGAGGTGCTAAAACGATGGAGAACAAAATGTACAGCACAACTTGATCAAAAGAAGGGGTCATATCATAGGACACATAGTAAGGTATCAAGGAATTGCCAGATTGGTAAAATAAGTGTTGGTACAAGATTGTAAAGGGACAGCAAGACCACACTACAATAAGTAGGTTGAAGTGGGTATTGGCTGCATCAATTATGCAGAGGAGAAGAGATTTGCATAAGATATACTAGTGGGTAGAGCTGCTTCAAACCAATATTTGGACTGAAGACCACAACAGTAATATTCTTGTTTTTAAGTGGCATATGACCACATGCAAGGGCCTGTGTACACCACAGTACACAAAATGAAAGGTGAGGCAGGTACAGAAACAGGAGACAGCGAGACGCGGGAGCCGCGCGTTCCGCAGCCACTCACCTTCTGGCGGTGCTGGTGCACGGCGTCGATGACACGGGCGACCACCATGTCGCGCGTCAGGACGCCGTCCTCCGAGGCGTACGCCGCCGCCTGCCACGCCACGCCCAGCTTGGCGATCTCGCGCCCAGACATGCCCTCCGTGACGCGCGCGATCTCCGAGCACAGCTTGCCGTAGTCAAACTGCGCCACCTTCAGCCGCCTGTGGGGGCAAAGACAGTTCGCAGTCTTTAATGCTCGTGACACTTGTTCTGAAGCTCTCAATTTTCACCGAGGATCCAGCTATTGACAATGGAGTACTGCGTGAAAAAAATCTGCAGAAATATCCACCCTGATCTCGTTAAGATTTTGAACTCGTGCAAAGATTGAATACTCCTTTTAAGTGAACAGAAATGTAAAATTACGCTCATCACAAAATGAAGCAAGTAATATCGTGTAATTAAAATATCAATAAGTCACAACTGGAATCACTCAATTCGTACAAATAGTTGCATATAAGGATTTTGTAGGGATATGAGATGGATCCATCACATAGATTCAGCCATAGGTAAGGCAGGTAGCAGCCTTCAGTCTGCCGGTAGTGTAATAAATCGAGCCTTGTCAGAATTTCTCCCACAATTGAAACCTAAAATCCCACCTGGTTTTTTTTGTCAGTGTTTCTATTTATAAAGTATTTAATTTATGATTTTGGACATTCTAGTCCTATTTCAGTACTCACGCCAAACTTTGCCACATACACATTTTTCCGTTTATACGCTATGTGATCAAGAGTATCTGGACACCTGGCTGAAAATGACTTACAAGTTCGTGGCACCCTCCATCCGTAATGCTGGAATTCAATATGGTGTTGGCCCATCCTTAGCCTTGATGACAGCTCCCATTCGCAAACGCACACTTTCAATCAGGTGCTGCAAGGTTTCTTGAGGAATGGCAGCCCATTCTTCACGGAGTGCTGCACTGAGGAGAGGAATCGATGTTGGTCGGTGAGGCCTGGCACGAAGTCGGCGTTCCAAAACATCCCAAAGGTGTTCTATAGGATTCAAGTCAGCACTCTGTGCAGGCCAGTCCATTACAGGGATGTTATTGTCGTGTCACCACTCTGCCACAGGTCGTGTATTATGAACAGGTGCTCGGTCGTGTTGAAAGATGCAATCGCCATCCCTGAACTGTTCTTCAACAGTGGGAAGCAAGAAGGTGCTTAAAACACCGATGTAGGTCTGTGCTGTGATAGTGCCACACAAAACAACAAGGGGTGCAAGCCCTCTCCACGAAAATTACAACCACACCATAACGGCACTGCTTCCGAATTTTACTGTTGGCACTACACATGCTGGCAGATAACGTTCAATCCCACACCCTGCCGTCGGATTGTAGCATCGTGTACCGTGATTTGTCACTACACTCAACATTTTTCCACTGTTCATTCATCCAATGTTTACGCTCCTTACACTGAGCGAGGCATCGTTTGGCATTTACCGGCGTGATTTGTGGCTTATGAGCTTCCGCTCGACCATGAAATCCAAGTTTTCTCACCTCCCGTCTGTCATAGTAGTGGGAGTGGATCCTGATGCAGTTTGGAATTCCTGTGTGATGGTCTGGATAGATGTCTACCTATTACACATTACGACCCTCTTCAATTGTCAGCGGTCTCTAGATGAGGTCAGCCTGTGCGCTTCTGTGGTATACGTGTCCCTTCACGTTTCCACTTCACTATCACATCAGAACGAGTGGACCTAGGGATGTTTAGGAGTGTAGAAATCTCGCGTACATGACAAGTGACACCCAATCACCTGACCACGTTCGAAGTCCGTGAATTCTGCGGAGAGCAGCATTCTCCTCTCTCACGATGTCTAGTGACTACTGAGGTTGCTTATATAGAGTACTTAGCAGTAGGTGGCAGCCCATTGTACCTAATATGAAAAACGTTCATTTTTTCGAGGTGTCCAGATACTTTTGATCACATAGTGTGTGCTGATAATTACTTATGCTACAATATTACACCACGAAAATTTGTTTTCTAATGAATAAGAGTAAAATCATGTCAAACAAAACATTATCAAATATTCTTATTTTGCAAAGTTGTTTTGATGTTGTTCAAGAAACTCGTTACTGTTCTATTTTATCAATTTAACAATCGACATCAGACCAAATTTGTAATGAAACATAAAGTCACTGACTTTAGAAATATTCACCTTATTTTGATATCCCCGTCATTGGTTGTCATTATCACAGTTACATAAAATATTTACATTTGTGAATTATAGCTGTTAATTTGAAATTTTGTTAATAACTGAAAGTGAAACTTAGCTAGGTAGTAATTTGACCTATAGTACTTTCTGGAAACTTCCAGAACAGTTCAGAAATTGTAAATACAATCCGTCTTGGCACAAAATGCACCACACTCAGTCTGAGACTAGTTCTGCTTCTGAGAGAATGAACACAATGTGAATGCTTTTGATTTATGTGGTTAGGAAGACAACGGGTCACTTCTTATCTTTCATGTGCGTTCAGAGTAATTTTCTTTCTGATCGTGAGCAGTGTTCGTGACTGTGGAATAATGGATTCTGCAAATAAGTAGTAATGCTTTAGGCTCGTCATTTATGAATCCCAGGACCTACTGAAATACATTTATACTCAGCAGTTATGGAGACCCCTGGATAATGAATGTGCAAGTTAAATAAATAATTAAAAATATTTGGGAAGATTCCTCTCTTGAACTATTAATCAACATTGCTACCAAAGTTATTACCTGTCCCCCACGTGCAACAACATTACTTTTAATAATTTCACTATAAATAATAAAGTGAGGCTCTTTACAATAGTAAAATGCTGTCAGTGTCCAAAGGAGATAGCTTACAAAATTCCCTTGTGACCCACCCTAGAATATTGCTCAAGTGTATGGGAGTCTTACTAAACAAATCTAACAGCTGATATCAAACGTGTACAGACAATTGTCACAGGTTTGCCTCAATCATGGGAGTGCATCACAGTCATGCCAGAAAAAGTGACTGACAGACACTGAAGATAGAAACTGAAAGGGTAGAAACTAGAATGGATTCAGTATCCTACCTTCAAAGTTTTGAGAATGAGTATTGAGAAAGGAATCCAGAATAGCTGTGTACATATCGGAACCTCACAGATTGGTAGGCCAAATTAGAGGTGTTCCTATGAGGTCTTGATAAAGTTGTTTTATACCTTTAAATAGGTTCCTTGGTGCGAATGGTGTACCTTGTGGTGTGGGTGTTATGATCCACTTTCCGTCACACACTTCAGATATTGGTTTCGTCACAACTGTCATATAATCGGAGTTGATTTACGAAAGCCAATACTACCAATTTCAAACATATGATAAGTACGATAAGCAATTACATCTCTATCGTTAAAACTTTCAAGACCAAGTACACTTGAAACTCCGCTACCAACTCTCACTATGGCTACAGTAAACCATCCATTTCCATGTGAGAATGTGTCGTTTATGTCCAAACTAAAATTAAGAGAACATCCAAGAAATATGCACGGTCCATCTACAAGGGCGTGGGCTGCAACACTCTTCACTGGAATGCGATTTTTCTTGTCTCCTGATGTTGTTGTGAGTTCAATGTTTTCGATTGTTTTGTAGACTGTTGTGCAGGTACAGCGATATCTCCTGTAAGGCATGATGGCGGCGTTCAATGCAGTTGCCTGTGCAGCAGTAAGACACAGACTGAGCGTAGCGCGAAAGAGCACTCGCTTATATACTGTGCGAGGGCACTGACCTTAGATAAGGACTTAAGAGTTTTCGCAGTGGCCAGCGGAACGTTATCCCGGACGCACATACTATCATCACTAGGTATGCGCGGCCCCACTGGCGCGCCGCCAAAGCAAAGCGATAAGACTGTTTACATAACAAAACTGTTGCATCCTCGAACCTCCGGTTCTAGATGTACCCTCGTCCGGTTAGTGGCTGACGCTACAGATCTTTATTTATGGAAATATAGAGTACAATCAGATACAAATTTTACAATGATCCAAAGTCAATGTGATCTGGACTGATACTTTCTGTTTGCACCACATTAAAACTTGGTCTATAAAAAATACGTGCTGATTTGTGGAGTTCCCTCACTTTTCTATGAAGCCTGATGCGCTTACAGGCGTAAGTCTTCATATGCTAGTTAACAAAAGTAATAGGAAGCAATAACTATAAGCAAAGCTAAATAAAGGGTGAAGCCAAACTCCACCAACAAACTTTCAGAGGTTGCACAGGGATACCTTCTGAGTATTTTGGTAGGCGGGACCCACAGTCTATGGCGGCTCCTTACATAGCTGTCGAATTTCGCTTGCTTTTTTGCCCCAGTTAGCTTTGTATCTGCATCACACTGAAAATATTGCACAACAGCCCAAATGTCAACAGTATGTGCAGTGTGTACTGTTTCCACTCACTCACAATATCTGCTGTTGACAACAATAATGCCCTCTTTACCTCGCTGCCTGCACATTTGCAATCAGTACTGCTCGGCCCTGTCTAGGGTTTTGTTTTCCGGCAAAGTTAGTCATACGTTAACAGTGATACGAAGGAGGACTACGAACAGGTTTACTGATAAACAGTTTACCAATACGATCCTCATGTGCGGGTTCACTGAATGCAGTAAAAGTGCTACACGGCGAAGTTATTCTGAGTTGTTCCTGCACAGACGGCAACCAAATCACTGCCTATGAGAAACGGGATCCCTCCATGAAGTATGTCTCTTTTTAAAAGAAAATTAAAAAGACATCTGATCAATATTCGCACTCACGGTGTTAAAGAATATCTTGAAATAAAAAATGTAAGCTATTGTACAGTATGTGGAGGTTTGCCTGCAAACTATTAATGAGGCTTATGGAAAGTTAAAACAACAGCGCACTGGCCACATATAACTGTGTTTTATTGGGGGGTTGTGAACAGTGAAAGTAAACTACTGTGAAACGCAACTGTGCACCTGTCGGCTACATTATTTAAAGTAGTTAGTGTTGTACTTCCACAACCAGTTTTCCAGCCAGCATCACAATGCAGTACATCGACACCGAGGACAACAGACGAAGAAATAAAGAAGGCAAACCGTCACAAGCTGATCAACTGTTCTGAAAGTCTTACACGAACAGAATGAGATTTTCACTCTGCAGTGGAGTGTGCGCTGATATGAAACTTCGTGGCAGATTAAAACTGTGTGCCCGACCGAGACTCGAACTCGGGACCTTTGGCTTACGCGGGCAAGTGCTCTACCATCTGAGCTACCGAAGCACGACTCACGCCCGGTCCTCACAGCACAGATACTGGCAGAAGTAAAGCTGTGAGGACCGGGCGTGAGTCGTGCTTCGGTAGCGCAGATGGTAGAGCACTTGCCCGCGAAAGGCAAAGGTCCCGAGTTCGAGTCTCGGTCGGGCACACAGTTTTAATCTGCCACAAAGTTTCTTACACGAACAATCGCAGACAGAAGGTGCAATCACTGCAACCGGCAGATTTCCCTTGTCGAGTGGCGCTTGCAAATTGCTTCCTACAGCACTGTTCAGAAAGACCCCCAATTCTACTGCTTTCATGTTGTTTACAGATGAGGCCCCATTTATTAGAAAGGGCATATTCTGAAGTAGGAATAGCCTCATATGGAATAATGAAAATCCACAAGCACTGACTGGTGTGTCGATCCTATTGACAGGCATTTGCTGTGAATGTACGGGCTGGTAGTATCAATGATTTTGTGACTGAACCTTACATGTTTCCTGCACAATGAACAGAGTTGCGCGCAAAACATTGCTTCAAAACACCTTGCCACATTTCCTAGAAGATGTGTCACTAAGACTTCATCAACTTACGTGGTTTCAATATGACAGGGCAGTTGGCAGACTTTGCTCTCAACGTTAGGAACCACACTGAAGTAAAGGTTGGACGAAAGTGGATTGCTCGCCTCTGTTCTGTGGCCAACTCTGTCACCAGACACGACACCAATGGACTACTACTTCCGGTGGCATGTGGAGCACCTAGTTTACGAGAGTCCGGTCAATAATCACACGGACCCAGTCACTACAATTATCGCAACCACGGAAGTTGTACAACAACTCTTTCTCAAGTGTGTAAGACAGTGGACAGTCAGCCACTGTACACTCTTGTGCAATCGTAGTGCTCAAAATTTTGAACAATATTCATAAGGGAACAGTTCTGCATTTGTTACGTGCAGTACTGTAGACCGACAGAAAGCACTGTGATAAAAGTGTACATGTTATGTCTGAGGGTTGTTGCATTACTGTGTGTCGAAAATTTTGATTACTGGTATTACGGGCTTTGTCACTCATGCGAAGATATTTTCACAGACACAGGTTGATTACTGTAACACACTGAATAAATCATAATTACATTATTTCCCTGTAATGAGTTGCCAGAGACCTCAGGTCTCTTATGCCAAAATATTCAGATGGTAAAATTTTGTCAGTGAAATTCTGATTCACTCTGTAGAGGGCCCAATGAATTCCCCCCTCCCCCACCTTCACCTTTGATCTATGTTTTCCTTCATTCTCACTACATGTGGTTTCTCTTACCCTGCGGATGTGAGGAAGCAACAAACGAGTTCCCTGCTAGACTTGTTCTGAGTGCCAAATCATGTATAAAATGTTTCAAACATTCATTAATAGATGATGCACAAATTTTGTGGCCTCTGTTCCCTCTAGAGTTAAAAGTGGCATGCGTCCAAGCTTTTGTTCTGCAAGATTTACACATGACTGTGGAGTCAGTTAAGCTATGAAACCGTTCCATGTACGAGGTGCATTCAAGTTCTAAGGCCGCCGTTTTTTTTTTCCCCGGACTGGAAAGAGATAGAAACATGCGCATTGTTTTAAAATGAGGCCGCATTCATTGTCAATACGTCCCAGAGATGGCAGCGCCGTACGGCAGATGGAATTTTACCGCCAGCGGCGAGAACGAGAACTGTTTTAAATACTTAAAATGGCAACGTTTTCCTTACTTGAACAGCGTGCAATCATTCGTTTTCTGAATTTGCGCGGTGTGAAACCAATTGAAATTCATTGACAGTTGAAGGAGACATGTGGTGATGGAGTTATGGATGTGTCAAAAGTACGTTCGTGGGTGCGACAGTTTAATGAAGGCAGAATATCGTGTGACAACAAACCGAAACAACCTCGGGCTCGCACAAGCCGGTCTGACGACACGATCGAGAAAATGGAGAGAATTGTTTTGGGGGATCGCCGAATGACTGTTGAACAGATCGCCTCCAGAGTTGGCATTTCTGTGGGTTCTGTGCAGACAATACTGCACGACGACCTGAAAATGTGAAAAGTGCCATCCAGGTGGGTGTCACGAATGCTGACGGACGACCACACGGCTGCCCCTGTGGCATGTTGCCGAGCAATGTTGACGCGCAACGACAGCACGAATGGGACTTTCTTTTCGTCGGTTGTGACAATGGATGAGACGTGGATGCCATTTTTCAATCCAGAAACAAAGCACCAGTCAGCTCAATGGAAGCACACAGATTCACCACCACCAAAAAAATTTCGGGTAACTGCCAGTGCTGAAAAAATGAAATTCTTAATAAAGTATTTATTTTCAAATTTGTCTCTCTCTCTCTCTCTCTCTTTTTTTTTTTTTTTTTTTTTTTTTTTGCAGTGATGAGATAAGCAGTATAATCCATGGTATCAGAATACCCTCTCAATTTTACTTCACATAAATGTCATCACACTGGTAAAACAGGGGGCAACTGTCTGATCACGATATTTCCCTGAGATCTCCAGGACTTTCTAGGTTGAAATTCCAAATTTCTGTGAACCAATTGTTGTATCTGGCAGTAAGCTTTGCTTTACTTGTTTTTCTGGTCAAAAATGAAGTTTTTTGAGTTTCCATATTAGATATTACTGATTATCCATAGTTCAGTTAGGATTTACAGTTTTATCTTCAATTCTTTGTCATAAGATCTTACTGCCCTTAGCAATTCCTTTGTTACGGTTTTCCATCACTGCACTATGGCCTTGTACAATAACCTCAAGTACATTATGAGAAATTCTTGCAAGACACTACTTTGAACCATTGTCACTGGGGTGCCTCAATAGACTATGATGACAATGTCACATAACTTTTCAAACTGGATGTACTTTGCACTGAAATTAGTAAGAATGAACCAAAGCCAGAATATTCAGTTCTGATCTGCAAAACATGTTGTTCAAATATGGTTCCACATTTATATATTTCTTTCATTTGAGAAACGCTTTTACTTTTGTGTGAAATGAAAAATTCGCTGCTACATGACAAATCCCCCCCAAATTCTGCCGTGCTGATAATCACAACCTGGACCTGGATCCCAATCACACACTGCAATAACAAACATTTCCCAGGAAAACAAAAAATAGCACCTGAGATAGCAAAAAATGCTACAACAGTTCAAATCAGTACCTGAAATTTCCTTATGAGACTCCACAAATGACAATTTCTGGCATAGACACTTAATACGATTTGTAACAAAATGACTCTGAACATTTCTTTCAACTGATGAACAGATCAATCCTCGAGTCTATCAGAATTCTCTGAAGCTTCCTCAACTCACTCAGTACACTCAATTTCACAGAGAACTCCCAACTTTGCACATTTTCCAGACAAGTCACCACCGTGTAAAAGATTGACACATCCCAGCTCAACCGCAACGAGAGTTTTAGCATGCATATACGCACGACCCCCCCTGCCCCCCCCCCCCCCGAAACCCCACCCACCCACCCACACACACACACACACACACACACACACACACACACACACACACACACACAGAGAGAGAGAGAGAGAGAGAGAGAGAGAGAGAGAGAGAGAGAGAGAGAGAGATTCATGTAGTGCAATCCTCACCTCTTGCCCTCAGCGGCCGGCTGCAGGACAAACTTGTCGAAGTAGAGCCGGACGAGTCGCTCGCGCTCCTCGGGTCCAGGTAGCGAGAACTCCACCATCTCGTCCAGTCGATCATTGACTGCCCAGTCAAACTGCTCAGGTGTGTTGGAAGCTAGCACCAGCATGAACCTAACAGGGATACGTGTATGGTCACACACAACAAACAAACAAGTTAAGTTACTTATCCCCTATTCTAACTATAATCTATCACAGATCCCTCGAACAAAAAACCATACCCAGTTCTTGGAAAACAGGCACAGGCCACACCCATCTACAAGAAGGGTAGCCAAAGCGAACCACAAAACTACCATCCAATATCCCTGACATCGATTTGTCGTATAATCTTAGAACATATTCTCAGCTCAAACATAATGAGGTGCCTTGAACAGAATGACCTCTTCAATGCCAACCAGCACAGATTTCAAAAACAGCGATCATGTGAAACTTAACACGCACTTTTCTCACATGACATACTGAGAGCTTTGGGTTGTAGCACCCACGTAGATGCAGCATTTCTTGATTTCTGAAAAGCATTTGACTCAGTACCGCACCTACGCTTATTGTCAAAAGTATGATCATATGGGGTATCAACTGAAATTTGTGACTGGACTGAGGACTTTTTGGTGGGGAGGACACAGCATGTTACCTTTGATGAGTCATCATCAGATGTAGAAGTAACTTCGGATGAGCCCCACAGAAGTGTGCTGGGACCCTTGCCGTTCATGTTGTAGACAACGTTAATAGTAAAATCAGACTTTTTTGCAGGTGATGCGGTTTATCTATAATGAAGTACTATCTGAGAGAAGCTGCATAAATCTTCAGTCAGATCTTGATAAGATTTCAACATGGTGCAGCGATTGGCAACTTACTCTAAATGTTTAGAAATGTAAACTTTTGCACTTCACAATACGAAAAAAATGTAGTATCTTATGACTATAATATCAATGTGTCACTGTTGGAATCTGTCACCTCATACAAATACCTGGGTGTAACACTTTGTAGGGATATGAAATGGAGCGACCAAATAGGTTCAGCCACACAAAGCACATAGTAGACTTTGGTTTATTGGTAGAATACTGGTGAAGTGCAATCAGTCTACAAAAGAGATCGCTTACAAATCACTCGAACGACCCATCCTAGAACATTGCTCAAGTGTGTGGCACCTGTACCAGATAGAACTAACAGGGGATATTTAACATATACAGAGAAGGGCTGCATGAATGGTCACAGGTTTGGTTAATCCATGGGAGAGTGTCACAGGGATACTGAAGAAACTGAAATGGGAGACTCCTAAAAATCTGAATTATGTAACGAATCTCGCACTTGGTGCCATAAACAATGGGGACCTCCACTACGGATAGCTGCCGAGCCAATACTGAGCGCCACAGCCAAGCGCAGCCGGGCGCAATTGCGAATGGGGAGACAGCTGTGCATAGCAGTGTTGACAGACTTCGCCTATCACCTTCCCACGTGGCTGGAGCCGTTCGGGAACCTTACTTCTGGATCAGCCCTCGCATAAATACAGGACTGCAATAACAGGAAAAAGACGTTACTCGACAATTTTCCTCAGGTATTGAAGCACAGTGCCAAGCAGTTACTGAAGGAACGTTTGCTGAGCGGCAGGTATGCCTGCGGTCTAAGTTGCGAGGCTCACTTGTTGGACTGCTCGCCCGTTCGATAGAGGAAGGCGTTGAGCGTGGCGCGCAGGTCCTCGCTGATGGTCTCCGACGAGCGCTTACGCAGGAACGCGTCCGCCTCGTCCACAAACAGCAGCAGTCCACGGCGTGTAGATCGCTGCGACCAGTCGAACACCTTGTGCACCGCCGTCACACCCTCGCGGCCCATCGGCGCCACGTCACCACCCGTCATTATGGCGTAGTCCATGCCCGAGTGGGCCGCCAGCCTCTGCCGGACAAAAATGGTTCCACCGTCAGATTGTGGCACACTCAGTGAATTTGCGAAAGAATCTCATACTACATGCTTTAATGTTAAGAAAATGGAATTAGAAACTGATATTACACATGCTGTGACTGTGGAGAGCAAATACTGTGTTACCGCTAACTGTAAGAGGGCCCAAATCGCTGTACAAGTCTTCACAGGATTTATGAGTCGTTGGAGCAGAAACAGAAGAGTCGAAATAGAAGCTAAATCCACCAAGTACCTCCCCCCCCCCCCCCCCCCCACCTCCCCCCGTGGAGACACTTGTGTTCCAGCCGTTTCGAACACGTGTTATTTTAAAGCAGGGCATAAGGATGAGCATGGGATATTGCACCCATTTATTGTTTGTGCAGGCGAAACTGGAAGGGAGATAATTCGTCGGCGCTGGCAAGTGTTCAGCGCGACCTGCCAAGAATAAGCAAATATGGCTCGGAAGCTCCGTGGCCGGCTGCAAAGAGTAATGTAGCTTTGTATTGTTGAAAAACAAATGGAGTGACTCGAGATAGTGACTGTTTAGTAGAAGCTGAACTGCTGTTGAGAGTATGTGGACTGGACGTGGATAGTCAGCCACGATAAAAGCTTATGTATTAATTGTGTTCAAAAATGTGTAATTAACTGATCTTGGGTGCCCAGTAATGTGTGGGCTTACGTCATTTGTTTTTTGTACAAAGTAGAAATAAATATGTTCTGGTACATTGAATGATACTCCACGAGTGGCATATTTTTAAATAAGAAGAGAGAGAGAGAGAGAGAGAGAGAGAGAGAGCGAGAGAGTGAAAATTTCCCCTTCCTAGCTGTGAAATCTTTGGATAGGCGTCCGGTGCTAGCAGAAGACATCGGCGCTGCAAGAAAGCAGAACCAGCATTCTTCAACAAGTAAGTCCACGAAAACGCCTAAGCTGTACAGTGAGAGCTTAACATTACACCGGGCCACCGCAGTTTGTGTGTGTGAACTGTCTAACTGAAAGATTTCACCGAGATTGCCACCAATGTTCCAATATCCTTATCAAAAACTTCCCCAACATTAAAAGTATGGTAAGTTATGATGTCACAGCTATTAAAAGTTTCAAGGTCACCAATACTCTCAACACCTCCACAGTGAGCAATAGCCACGGTAAGCCATCCAGTACCATGACTAAATTTATCATCCTTTATAAGCGAAAAATTCCGAATACCATGTGCCAAAACAAAAGGACAATCATGGACAGCGTGAGAAGCAATGCCTTTCGCCTTTCTCCTTGGCTCCAGTACTGATTTCAGTATTATCAGTGGCCTCTTAAACAGTAGCGCTGTGCAAATACAGAGAATAGCAGTGGTCTTGAAAGTTTTAATAAATGTGACATCACAACTTGCTGGACTTCTACTGTTAGTGAAATTTTTAGTAAGGGTATTGGCACATCTTATTTTTATTGTATGATGTCCTTTGTACTCAGGAGTTGTGGACAACATAAATTGCATCAAGATGAAGCTATTTACGTATGGTGTAAAAGATCTGGTGTTTGTAAAACTTGTCGGCAATTTCACTCTATATTATTAAGAATAAAGAACACCGATTCTCCCCCCCCCCCCTCTCCCCACCACCACAAAAAAAGCTAAACGTTGATCTAGCCAAAAGCTGAGTAACGATTCTTGGCATTGAAGCTCCCAGGGGCAGTCTGGGATGCTCTCCGTTTCAGGCATCCCTCAGGATCTCAAAGTCGCCGCCCATAACATGCGCAACACTGGGCCATATACTAGTGTAGTTTGTGTACTCGTGGTCTTCGAAATTTTAATTGAACCAGTTTTTGTCATTTTCATGGCTGCAAATGAAGTTTTTTAAATTCAGAATTCAACAAGCTACAATTAACAGTTTTTGCAATAATTCTGTATGGTCTACAAGACTACATGAATGACAAAAATGTTATCCGTATTTAGATTGCATCAACAAGTCTCTTATGTGCATCCTCATTAGCTAGTCTCTTATTCACATCACAAGATGTTAAAATTTTGTAAACCATTTTAATCTAGTTTGGTACACCAAACTTCCAATAGAAGGCCTATCCCTTGTGATTTTTAAAAAAAATGATTCATGTCACCAGAACATTTCTTGCCATCAACAAAGCGTTCAGCTCACCCTAGAGTTCCGAAAGTCATTCATAATTCTCCTCAGATTTCAACAACTCTTCTATAAATTTCATTTCCACAATTTCTGGGTACAATACTATTTAAAATAAACTGGATAATATATTGGGACATTGGTCTCTGATTCAAAAATTGCTCCAGATATTTTTTTTTTTCTTTTTGGTTAAAACATGTGAAAGTAGTCACAGTCTGGACATTCTCCATTCGAACGCTGCTCCCCATATGACCTCTTCTTTCCCTCGCTAAAGAAATGTCGTGTGTCCAGGGCCTCCCGTTGGGCAGATTGGTCGCCTGGTGCAAGTCTTTTTAGGTGATGCCACTTCGGTGACTTGCGTGTCGATGGGGATGAGACGATGATGAAGACAACACAACACCCAGTCCCTAATTGGAGAAAATCTCTGACCCAGCCGGGAATCGAACCTGGGCCACTTCGCATGGCATTCTACTGCACTGACCACTCAGCTATTGAGGCGGACTCCTAGCTAATAATCGTACTTTTGTTGCAAACAAATCACAACTACTATCATCAGACAATGCAAGGCATATCTTTTCACTTTGCACCAATACAATATTGCACTCAGCTAGCAACGTGAACATGCAAGCAGCGCTGTGCATTGAGGCTGCTGCATAAATGCACCCCTATGGAATTAGTCAGTTTGTTTACCACGTGAAATACATTTTTAATGACATCACTGAGAGCCTAATAAAAAACACACTGGCATCACATTAAGTATTTTATTCGCAGACTGCGACTCTTGTCCTGTAAAATAAGTAAAACAGCTTGAACATCAATAACCACAAAACACAGCTGTGTAAGCATCATCCAATATTCTGACCAGGATAGTATACAGGGTGAACCAGACCTCCAACAACAAACTTTCAGGCATTGTTGAGGGATATCCTCAACACAAAAAATGATAATGTGAAATTAATGATTGTTTTGCAAAATAATGCAGAATTGGTATTTTTAAACTATCACAAAATTTGTAAATTTTCTGTATAAAAATGTTATAAATCTGAGCATACCAGTTACTACTATTCACAAGATCTTTAGCAATCACCTTGCTATCTTCAGCTCTGGTTTTGTGTACTCAAGTGCTTAGTACTGTGAATCTGTTTGAATTAACAGTCTTCATACAAGGGGTGGGTCCACTGGGGACCGAACCGCACAATAACCCTAGGTTCGGTGTGAGGCGGCGGTGGGGTGGGTGGACTGCTGTAGCCTGTTGTGGGGTTGTGTACCACTGAAGGCTACGGCGGGGACAAAGCCTCTACGTTGTTTCTAGATACCCAGTTCAATTACATACATACATACATAGATACATACATACATAAAAACAAAGATGAGGTGACTTACCGAACGAAAGCGCTGGCAGGTCGATAGACACACAAACAAACACAAACATACACACAAAATTCAAGCTTTCGCAACAAACTGTTGCCTCATCAGGAAAGAGGGAAGGAGAGGGGAAGACGAAAGGAAGTGGGTTTTAAGGGAGAGGGTAAGGAGTCATTCCAATCCCGGGAGGGGAAAGACTTACCTTAGGGGGGAAAAAAGGACAGGTATACACTCGCACACACGCACATATCCATCCACACATACAGACACAAGCAGACATATTTAAAGACCAAATATGTCTAAGTTTAAATATGATCTAAGTTTAAATATGTCTGCTTGTGTCTGTATGTGTGGATGGATATGTGCGTGTGTGCGAGTGTATACCTGTCCTTTTTTCCCCCTAAGGTAAGTCTTTCCGCTCCCGGGATTGGAATGACTCCTTACCCTCTCCCTTAAAACCCATTTCCTTTCGTCTTCCCCTCTCCTTCCCTCTTTCCTGATGAGGCAACAGTTTGTTGCGAAAGCTTGAATTTTGTGTGTATGTTTGTGTTTGTTTGTGTGTGTGTCTATCGACCTGCCAGCGCTTTCGTTCGGTAAGTCACCTCATCTTTGTTTTTATATATAATTTTTCCCACGTGGAATGTTTCCTTCTATTATATAGATACATACATACATACATACACACATAAAGCCAAGTTCTGTCTAGGGTTTTGTTTTCCAGCCGTGTTAGTAGTGTGTTAACATGATACACAGAGGTACTACAGCCAGGTTTACTGATGAAGATTTGGCTGATATGCACTTCATGTATGGGTTCACTAAAGGTTCACTGAATGCAATGGAAGAGCACCAAAATGACACAATGTTCAGTTGTCACCACAGCGACACCAACCATGTCATCCGTACAGTAATCCATGAAAAACCCGATGCTGTTTTGTTTTGTGCATATTGAAGATTTCATATTACAGGGTTCTTCACTTCTGTGAAGATATTTTCTCAGATACAAAGGTGACTAAGGTAACAAACTGAATTTATCACAATTACATTATTACTCTAAAAAGCTGTCAGAGACCGTGGGTCCCTTACACCAAAATACTCAGAAGGTACTCCTCAACAACCTCTGAAAATGTATCAGCGGAGTTCAGGCTCACCGTATATTGAGCAATGGAATTTCAGAATGAATTTTCATTCTGATGATTCAAAACTTCCTAGCAGATTAGAACTGGACAAAGCTCTTATTAACTTAGAGCAGTAACGAAGTGAGGGTGGGTCGTGAGTCGTGCCCGGGTAGTTCACTCACTGTGAGCACTGCCTGTGAAATGCAGAGGTCCCTGGTTTGAATCCCAATCCAGCTCAGAGTTTTGATCTGCAGGAAGCTTCAAATCAACATACATGTACCACTGTAGTGTGAACATTACATACAAGATTTAAATGTCAACAACCTCAGTTTCATTAACCTTCGATAGTACTGTTAACTCTTTCAAATAGTATTCTACTACCCAACAAAGGAGAAAGCTGCCACCACTCACCTTTGCGAACATCGTCTTGCCAGTTCCCGGAGGACCGTGCATCAAGATGTTGCGGTACATACCCTGGTTACGCCGCGTGTTCTTTGTCGCGATGGCGATGTCCCTGTAACAGGGATTCAAAATCAGAGAGGTATGAGCTGTTACTAAGGATGTAGCTGTAGTCATACTTATGTTTATGAAAGTTCCCGATAAAGGTTATTTATTGTAATATGCTCCATACGCAACTGCATATACATTAGACTCTCGCTAATTCGGCCATTCCTGGCACATATGGGGGCCGGATTAGCGGAAGTGCCAGATTACTGAGTGCCTGAAATTTATTTTATTCACTTATTTTGTTTTTTATGTATTTTGAAAACATAGGTGATATACACTCCTGGAAATGGAAAAAAGAACACATTGACACCAGTGTGTCAGACCCACCATACTTGCTCCGGACACTGCGAGAGGGTGGTACAAGCAATGATCACACGCACGGCACAGCGGACACACCAGGAACCGCGGTGTTGGCCGTCGAATGGCGCTAGCTGCGCAGCATTTGTGCACCGCCGCCGTCAGTGTCAGCCAGTTTGCCGTGGCATACGGAGCTCCATCGCAGTCTTTAACACTGGTAGCATGCCGCGACAGCGTGGACGTGAACCATATGTGCAGTTGACGGACTTTGAACGAGGGCGTATAGTGGGCATGCGGGAGGCCGGGTGGACGTACCGCCGAATTGCTCAACACGTGGGGCGTGAGGTCTCCACAGTACATCAATGTTGTCGCCAGTGGTCGGCGGAAGGTGCACGTGCCCGTCGACCTGGGACCGGACCGCAGCGACGCACGGATGCACGCCAAGACCGTAGGATCCTACGCAGTGCCGTAGGGAACCGCACCGCCACTTCCCAGCAAATTAGGGACACTGTTGCTCCTGGGGTATCGGCGAGGACCATTTGCAACCATCTCCATGAAGCTGGGCTACGGTCCCGCACACCGTTAGGCCGTCTTCCACTCACGCCCCAACATCGTGCAGCCCGCCTCCAGTGGTGTCGCGACAGGCGTGAATGGAGGGACGAATGGAGACGTGTCGTCTTCAGCGATGAGAGTCGCTTCTGCCTTGGTGCCAATGATGGTCGTATGCGTGTTTGGCGCCGTGCAGGTGAGCGCCACAATCAGGACTGCATACGACCGAGGCACACAGGGCCAACACCCGGCATCATGGTGTGGGGAGCGATCTCCTACACTGGCCGTACACCACTGGTGATTGTCGAGGGGACACTGAATAGTGCACGGTACATCCAAACCGTCATCGAACCCATCGTTCTACCATTCCTAGACCGGCAAGGGAACTTGCTGTTCCAACAGGACAATGCACGTCCGCATGTATCCCGTGCCACCCAACGTGCTCTAGAAGGTGTAAGTCAACTACCCTGGCCAGCAAGATCTCCGGATCTGTCCCCCACTGAGCATGTTTGGGACTGGATGAAGCGTCGTCTCACGCGGTCTGCACGTCCAGCACGAACGCTGGTCCAACTGAGGCGCCAGGTGGAAATGGCATGGCAAGCCGTTCCACAGGACTACATCCAGCATCTCTACGATCGTCTCCATGGGAGAATAGCAGCCTGCATTGCTGCGAAAGGTGGATATACACTGTACTAGTGCCGACATTGTGCATGCTCTGTTGCCTGTGTCTATGTGCCTGTGGTTCTGTCAGTGTGATCATGTGATGTATCTGACCCCAGGAATGTGTCAATAAAGTTTCCACTTCCTGGGACAATGAATTCACGGTGTTCTTATTTCAATTTCCAGGAGTGTAGTTTACTGTATTTTATTAAACCCAAGGATAAAATTTTAAAACATAGAAGATATACTTTATTAAATCCAAAAATACATTAATTTTCAAAGAAAACTTAGTCCTTGAGTGTATATTGTACATAATTATTCATTCATATCTCTCACTATGAAACATGTCCCTAATTTTTAACTCTGGCAATGATGATAAGCGATGGTGGCGTGCTGTATCACGCAACCGCTTTACAACCATTACATCAGTACTGCACGAATCTGGTTGTTTCATAATGTACTCCAGGAAGACCTCGGCAGCTTCAGAGAAATGTTGATGCCCTCTCCTCCTGTGTACTCTTCTTCATCACTTTCATCATTACTTTCTTGCATGCTTCTGACTATTTCTTCATCTGTTAAACATTGATCTGTATCACAGTTTTCCTCATTCAGCCACTTAGCAACATCTTCATCATCAATTTCCTCTCCGACTGGAAGGTTGTGGAACATGTCAGTGCACAAAGTGATTGATAATTCCGAATTGAGTGGCTCATCGCTGCCACTCACTACTGGATCCAACTCGGCATCACCAATGGATGGCCACAATTTTCTCCAGCTCTTCATTATGGTGGTGCTCTCCACTTTACCCCATGCTTTGGCTGCTTGGAAAACAACATCACGTATATTATTAGCTTTCCAAGCCTTCAGCGTAGTCTCTATAGACTGCCAAAACAAGTACCATCACTAGGCAACTTCAGGCAAAACTGTAGACTCATTTCGTAATGCATGTACATCCAATTGAAAAGAAAAGTAATGTCACAAAAGGCATGTTATGTCTCACTCAAGAGAAGGAAGAAATGAAAGTGCATGCCAGTGTAAAAAAAAGTGTAGTGTTGCTCTACATTTAGAAGATTGTTTTGAGGTCCATCGAACCCAACCATCACAGTAGCTTCTATGCATTAAATCTGATATAACAGCAATCAGGAGGGCATTTAAATTGTCATTCGATTAAAAAAACTGAAGCAGTCATCAATCAGATACCAGATATTATCAATAACTGACAGTTTGTTTCTAATAAAATAAAAGTACTTTTCACCACATTTCATTTGAGTAACATGTTCCCTAAGACAGATTGTTTGCTGTGTAATGAAATGAAGATTTTGTCAACACACTAAATCCACTTGTAAAACTGTAAGCTGATGAATAACTAGTCGAGAAATGCACCATGCTAACGAAGGACTACAATGAATAATTTCCAAAAATGAGAAACATGTGCAGTATGTGTCTCAGGTTGTATACAAGTTTCCCTGTAAGTTTCCATGGTAAAAAATGAGACTTCCTCAAAGAATAAGAATGCGTAACAGAAAGTATGATATATATATATATATATATATTTTTTTTTTTTTTTGCTGTATTTGACTCACAAATGCTGTACACAGTAGATTCATACACAGAACTATTGATGTTAATACAGCAATTTTAATAATCAACTTGAGAGCTGGTTAATCACGTACTGCTAAACAATATTTTTTTCAGATTTTTAGGCATTTTAGCCCCCTCCCCATCTTCATGTAGAAGTGGAGTGATATCCCTTCCACTTTCCTACTGAGTACAAAGTACACACACTCACTTTTTTTTGCACAATGGAAAAAACCTTGGAAAGGTAATCCAAATGAAAAACTCAAACTTGAAAAATAAGAACCTTCGTATGGTATACATTTTCTGGAACAAATAAATGTTGATGTTCTGAAATGTTTGGCTGATACTTTTCCTATTCTTTCAGTTTTTAGTAGTGCAGGGAATTTGACATTCAACTTTTGATATACTATATGACGTACGTGAAGAAAGTTAATTCTTGCTTTTATTTCTTTCCACGGCAGTGCTACAATCGCAGTTCACTGCATGTGCAGTAGTTGCTTTGAGTCAAGGCAAAGGAGGTGTGTTCTCTGTGTACTGTTTATGCTGTACAGTACTTGTTTTGAATGGCAATGTGTGATTAGGTCTGTCTTTTTTTTTATAAATTAAAAAAACACTAAACCAGACAACATTCTATGATAGATTTGTGAGCTGTATGGGGAAAATGTGGCTAGTGGTTCAATGGCAAGGAGACTGGTATGACTGTTCAATAAAGTTGTGATGAAGTGCATGATGACAACCAAAGTGTATGTCCATGTTACAATTAATGAAGAAATGGTTTGTGCAGTTGAAGAACTCATACAGGATGTTTACAGTATTCGCTCTAAGAACTTTCCGCAAATTTTGAGGCCATTTCTTCACACAACTGTTTCTGACAAAAATTGTGTTTTGAAAACTTTGTGCTCATTGATACCAAAAACATTTACAGAGCAACAAAGAAAACAGTGTGTTGGCAGTGCACGTCACTTGTGGAAACATTACAACAAAGATGGTGGCAAAATTTTATTTTTGATATTTTCCAGTTTCATCACAGTTGCATTCAAAAATCGAAATGACTGAGGTAAAGCGTGTCAGCAGTAAAGACTAAAGTGAAGTCAATCACGATACCTCCAAAAGTCATCTGCACGGCCTACAGGGATGTACATGGCATTCTACTGGTGCATTTTCTTATGATGAGGTGAAACAATCAGTGCAAATGTGTACTGTATGCCGTAAGATGCACCGAACATAAACTGGCCAGTGACAACATTTTTCACTGCAAACTTTAATGTTTTAAGCAATGTTGTGTTACAAAGTTTTACGCACCATTATTATTATTCACGAATGGGCCCAGTAGGACCACACGAGGTACAATCCATCAGTGTAACGTTTCGTGGTTGGGCTATCTTTGTGCCCAAATTTGTTTCATCCTTTCATAATGAAGTCTCTCTTTCTTTCATCAGACCAGGGTGTTCCAGTCTGTTTTCTAATTTCCCTCTGACCAACTTTTCAATCAAATATCTTTTGTCTGAACGTTTTCCTGTCTGTAAGGTCTACCTGAGTTATACCGGCTGATTTAAGATCCTCCTCAATCGCAGCAATCCATTTCACTGGCTCAGTTTTGGCCTTACTTCTGTTTTCGTAGAGTTCTACTATTTGTTTTATCAGTCTAGTGGTACCATTCTTTTAATGTGTCTTCATTTTCTCATGCCACCATGTATGTCTGTGCATTCTTCTATTTCCTTATTACTTCTCAGCCTATAAGCCTATTTTATAATGAATATCAATAATAAGTCTTAACATTGGCAGGAAAGCTGTACCTCTTCCTAGTCTCGCCTAAATACATAATACATTTTGGGTTTTGCCCATGAAGAAAGACTTCTGCTTCTGTTTTTCATATTCTTTTTAAATAGGCAAAATTTAAATTGCTTTAATTTCACATTTTGAACAATATAAAGAGAAAGACAGTAAGAGTAATTTATTCATTTTCACTTGTTGCGCTTCCTATCTTTTGTGGTATTTTACATTTCCCTGTATTTTACACTTTTTTGGGACAGTCTGCTGGAAAGAGTAAAAATGTGGTATTACTGTATGCCATAAGATGCACCAAACAAACTGGCCAGTGACCACATTTTTCACTGCAAACTTTTCAAAATATGCACTCTGCGTACTTCACTTTGAGGTGTCACAACAACTACGGGTAACAGCGAAAAGGAAATCAGTTCACTGTCAAAGTGTGGGTACAAATGGTGGAAAAATAATTTTTTTTTTTTAGGAAGTAGTTTCCTCAAAACCCAATGAGAAAGACTGCAGAGGAGAAGCAAAAACCAAAAACTGTGCTTTTCTTTTTTTTTTTATGTGAGAGTGAAAGCTTTACTGAGAAACTAATTAAAGCAATGAATGTAGATTTGCTTCATCTACCTGCCCCCCCCCCCCCTCCCCCAAGCAAATCACACGACTTGAAATTTCACTCCTCATATCGTACAATATGAATTGCTTGAGTGATCAGTACCCCGTGTTGTGCCAGGCGATATGATGGATATACGTATTGGAGTTGTACCACTTCCATCCCAGTGTGAACCAATTGGGTCACTTCCATTATGTTTCTATGCACTCTGCCAATGCGAGTTACTTCTGCATCGTATTGCCTCAGTGCGAATTGCACCTGCACCTGCACACACACACACACACACACACACACACACAAACACACACACACACACACCTGAGCCGCTCCTCCAGCTTGGGCTCCAGTACCACCCCCGTCAGCGCGTCCTCCTTGCGCAGCACCATCTTCTTCTTGACACTCTCCACAGGGTGTCGAATCGTGTCCAGCAGGGAGAACCGCGACGTCTCCCGCACCAGCGACGGCTTCCCTAGAGAAAGGAGTAAAATACAGCCGATTCTAATGTGGAGCTGTTCCAGACAGGAAACATTCCAAAAATTCGTTAATTTCCAGGTAATAGCTCTCTCTCAGAATACAATACTGTAGAGTAAAAACAAGCTCTATACTATACTATACTATACTATACTTCGTTCATCGCAGCCTCTCAGACAAATGGCCGTACCAAAATGCAGAAAAGAGATGAGCTGACCACCTAGTGGCAGACACGCTGACAAGCAAAATGTGCTCAATTTCAATGACTGCTTCACAACTCGCTGGTGACTACTCTGAAGGACAATAACAGGTGCAAACATGTACCTCTTTTGTATAGTTGCCACTATTTAAGTTCCAACCCTCATATAATGAGGACAAAAAAAAAGTTCTCGCGAACAGGGCACTCTGTTGATTTCGTAACTGCTTTGATGTTGGGCTCAATTTTTGTTGTAGACATGCACAAAACTAGACTACTGTCAATTAAACAGTGTTGTTCCCAGTTGATTCACCAGCAGCTCTTGTTGTGCTGGTTCAAAAATGATGAGCTATTATTCCAAATTGTAACCCCCTGCCCCCATACCATCTAGACTGGCATGGCTCGAAAGAAGCAAGTTCTCTCTCCTTTCTCAGAGGGAATGAAAGATAAGTAAGTTTTTTTAAAACGAATGCTCAGGGGCAGGCCACCATCAGATGAATGATGGGCCACATGCGGCCCATGTTCTGTGTATTCCTACATTAAAGCAATTGTACTGTCTAATCCAATAATAACTGAAAGATGCAAATATGTGCAAGTAGTCAGGAAGCTCTGTTACTTATGAGATGGAATCCTAAATTTTCGGGACTGGTGCTGCCATCCGGAAAGTAGTAGAAGATCTTTGCACCAGTGCTTGGAAACTGGACACAATGCAAAATACGAAGAGACCGAGATTCTGGCCCCCACCAGCTTCTACTGGGAGAGCATCTTCAAGGAGGCCATTGAAAATTGCGTAATGGACATTCTCATAAACCAAGACACAGGTTTTCAATCAGCAAGGCACAGACACCATTACTTAGCTCCATAAAGGAATCACACCTCAAGCGGCCACAAGATCCTGCCATGACGGCTGTCGGGGTCACTCCACGGGATTCCACACTGTGCAATGCCGGGGACAGCGGGATCTGGGTTTGCGACTGCAAACGGATTGTCGGCGGCCGCAATCAAAGCGTCGGCACTCGCTATCGGAATGTCGGCAGCCACAATCGGACAATCAGCGCTGGGAATCGAAGCCCGACTAACGGACATAAATGACACCGACAATGAGCAGACAGACCATTCCATCAGAACCACCTGATGGTGGAAAGGTTATTCGCCGAAATATTGTGGGACTTAACGATCCCATCCGACTGGACACCCGAGAGCCCTGGAAACAACACATACGCCAGGAAAGCCTCTTATCACATAGAAACACCACCGGCTTGTTTTTCCTACTGATCCACATTAACTTACATTTTTTTCTAATTTAGAGCTATCTGCCATTCATCACACCAACTAGGAATTTTTCCTAAGTCATATTGTATCCACCTATTGCCACTTAGTGATGACACCTTCCCATACACTACATCATCAACAAACAACTGCGGACTGCTGGTCGCCCCCCCCCCCCTCTTTTTTTTGTTATGTTTTTAGGGCGCAAAACTACTACGGTCATTAACACCTGGTCTGTGACTTAGGAAAAAAAACGAAACTGGAAACCAGCAGCAACGGGAGCAAAACTCAAAAAATTGGGGAAACCAAAAACAGAAGGAAAGCTCAAAAAACCACTATAGAAGGGGGGTTGTTTGTCCCCAGAAAGAGCTTCAAATGACTGACGTCGTCTCACTGGCACTAATGAACTCGAGAACATGATCGGCTGATCGCGTGTCATCTGCTAAAATGGAATATATATCAGGCGACAGCTGTAGACGAGCGCGTAATGGAGTAAAATAGGAGCACTCAAGTAAAAGGTGTCTCACCGTCCACAGTTGAGAGCAGTGGGGACAGAGTTGGGGAGGATCGCCGCTTAAAAGATGTCGATGGCTAAAAAGACAGTGCCCTATCCGGAGTCTAGTTAAAATTACCTCCTCCCGATGACGAGTTCGGGAGGAAGAGGTCCAAGCACAGGGAAGAGCTTTCACGTCCTGCAATTTATTATTGGACAATGTGCGTGCATTAAAGAGCAACACGACGACATAAAACATTCCGTAGATCGGCGAAGGGAATCATGTGAACAGCTGGCCGAAGAAGAGAGACTGCAGCCTTGGCCGCTATATTGGCCGCCTCATTGCCACAGATACCAACGTGTCCTGGGATCCAGAGCAACGCCACAGAGACGCCCCCCAAGTGGAGCAAGTGCAGACAGTCCTGAATCCGGTGGACCAGAGGGTGGACAGGGTAGAGAGCTTGACTGAGGAGAGAGCTGAGAGAACCTTAACAGATAACATACTGTGTCCACTGATGGCGACGGGTGTATTGGACAGCCTGGAGAACAGCGTAAAGCTCCGCAGTATAAACTGAACACTGGTCAGGAAGGGAAGTCGAAATCGATTTGGGGTGTCGCCAACAATAGGCACTCCCAACACCAAACGATGTTTTTGAGCCATCAGTGTAAATAAATGTGGCATCCTTCATTTGTGCGCAGAGAGCAGCAAATGCCCGACGATAAACAAGAGAAGGAGTACCATCCTTGGGAAACTGACAAAGGTCACGGAGCAGGCAGATCCAGGGCCGGAGCCAAGGCGGTGCTGTACCCCAAGTTGTCAAGAAAGTTTTAGGAACGTAGAAGGAAAGAGAATGGAGCAGTTGACGGAAGCGAACTCCCGGTGGTAGTAGGGAGGAAGGGCGGTCAGCATATCCTAAATCCAAGGAGGCATCAATAAAAATGTCATGGGCCGGATTAGCAGGCATGGAAGACAGATGGCTAGCATAACGACTAAGAAGGACAGCTCGCCGATTGGACAGCGGAGGTTCAGCAGTCTCAGCATAAAGGCTTTCCACAGGGGTGGTGTAAAAAGCTCCAGACACTAAACGTAATCCATGGTGGTGGATAGAGTCGAGACACCGAAGAATAGACGGTCGAGCAGAGGAGTAAACTATGCTGCCATAGTCCAATTTCGAGCGCACTAAGGCGCGATAGAGGCGGAGAAGTACCAATCTGTCCGCTCCCCAAGAGGTGCCATTCAGGACACGTAGGGTGTTGAGGGTTCGCAGACAGCGAGCCGAAAGATAGGAAACTTGGGAGGACCAGTACAGTTTTCTGTCAAACATAAGACCCAAGAATTTAGCAACGTCCGCGAACGGAAGGTTGACAGGGCCTAGATGTAAGGAAGGAGGAAGAAACTCTGTACGACGCCAAAAATTAACACAAACGGTCTTACTGGGAGAAAAGCGGAAGCCGGTTTCGATGCTCCAAGAGTGGAGGCAATCGAGACATCCTTGAAGACATCGTTCAAGAAGGCTGGTCCTTTGAGAGCTGTAGTAGATCGGAAAATCGTCCACAAAGAGGGAGCCCGAGACATCAGGAAGGAGACAATCTATGATTGGATTTATGGCAATGGCAAACAGTACAACACTTAGCACGGAGCCCTGGGATACCCCGTTTTCTTGGGAGAAGGTACGGGAGAGAGTAGTGGTCACCCGCACTTTAAATGTGCGCTCTGCCATAAATTCACGAAGAAACAGGGGCAGCCGACCTCGAAAGCCCCAAGCGAACAGTGTACGGAAGATGCCTGTCCTCCAACGGGTATCGTATGCTCTCTCCAGATAAAAAAATATCGCTACTGTCTGGCGTTTCCGGAGAAAATTGTTCATGATATAAGTGGAGAGAGCAACAAGATGGTCAACTGCAGAACGATGCTTTCGGAATCCGCATTGGGCAGGTGTTAAAGAACTGTGGGACTCCAGCTACCAGGCTAAACGGCAATACACCACATGCTCCAAAACCTTCCATACACTACTCGTGAGAGAAATGGGGCGATAGCTAGAGGGGAGATGTTTGTCCTTTCCAGGTTTCGGAACAGGAACGACGATAGCTTCCAGCCATCGTCTGGGAAAAGTACTGTCGGTCCAAATTCGATTATAAAGGCGAAGGAGGTAACGCAGACTATGGTATGATAAATGCAGTAACATTTGGACGTGGATACCATCCGGGCCTGGGGCGGAGGAGTGAGAAGAAGAGAGTGCTGCTCGCCCTGGCCACCAAGTCATTTATACACATAGAGAACAACAATGGTTCTGTCATACCTCCCCGGGTCACTGCTGACGATACCCTTGTCTCTGACAAATGCTCACCGTCGAGGACAACATACTGGGTTCTATTACGTAAGTAGTCTTTGAGCCAATCACCTATCTGGAAACCTATTCCACACTGTTGTACCCTCGTTAACAATTAGTAGTGGGCCACTGTGTCAGATGCTTTTTTGAAATCTTTAAGTATGGAATCTGCATGTTGCCCTTCATCCATAATTCACAGTATATCACTTCAAAGAGGGGCAATAGTTCTTGGCAGTAGTGTAGCCTTGAGTAACCATGGGGCACGTGCAAGACCACGAGATGGCTATCAAAATGACTTTCTTCACTGCTCCATAGTGCAGGTTTTATGGCTTTGGTACAACATTTTCCTGTTATGGCCATTTGCACTGATGAGTGGTTTTGAGATTCCAGCCTGCCCTGCAATTCCCTCCTGGTGCTGACAGGATTTATGAGTGTGAGATTTACCGGGTGATCAAAAAGTAAGTATAAATTTGAAAACTTAATAAACCACGGAATAATGTAGATAGAGAGGTAAAAATTGACACACATGCTTGGAATGACATGGGGTTTTATAAGAACAAAAAAAAGTTCTCAAAATGTCCGACAGAGGGCGCTGGACAGCAAAACGTCAGTCACTGTGCGTGACAATCATGTATAAAAGGAGCTCTAATGAGAGAGAGACTCAGATGCGCCAGCAGTCGCAGCATGTTGACGTTACCTGAAAGGGCGCTTTTAGTGAAGCTGTATTATCAGAATGAGGAATGTGCTAGTTCAGCGTTACGGTCCTATCGCCATAGGAAGGGGATTCAAATGGGTAAAGGTCCATTGACAAATGCAGCTGTGGCGAGAATGACTTCGAAGTTCGAAGCCACGGGTCGTTTAGACGATAGACCCCGTAGTGGTCGACCGAGCACAAGGCGTAATGCTGCTGAGACAGTTCAGGAAGAAATGGAGATTGTAGTGGGTTCGTCTATGCACGGGGAAGTCAGCGCTCGTGCAGTCGCACATCGCACCAGCACTCCGTACACTACTGTTTGGTTGGCACTGAGACGTACCCTCCAATGCTATCCGTACAAAATCTGTCAGCATCATGAACTGTTACCTGGCGATTTAGTGAAGCGGAGGGCATTTGCGGTGTGGGCGTTTCAAAAGATGGCAGAAGATGATGATTGGCTGAGTAATGTGTTATGGAGTGACGAAGCTCATTTCACGTTCCGAGGGTCTGTCAACGTCCACAACTGCAGAATTTGGGCTACCGAAAATCCTAAAACTGTTGTGGAAACTCCATTGCATGACGAGAAAGTCACGGTACAGGTTGGATTTACCACATCCACTGTTATCGGGCCTTTTTTCTTCTAGGAAATGCGTGATTCTGGTATTGTAACTGCTACAGTGATGGGTGAGAGGTACGCCAGTATGTTACAGAATCGCATCATCCCCAGCTTTGCTGATAAACACCTGCTGGAACGTACGATGTTTATGCAGGATGGCGCTCCACCCCATATTGCTAGACTCGTGAAAGATCTCTTGCGCTCGTCGTTTGGTGATGATCGTGTGCTTAGCCGCCACTTTCGTCACGCTTGGCCTCCCAGGTCCCCAGACCTCAGTCCGTGCGATTATTTGTTTTGGGGTTACCTGAAGTCGGAAGTGTATCGTGATCGACCGACATCTCTAGGGATGCTGAAAGACAACGTCCGACGCCAATGCCTCACCATAACTTCGGACATGGTTTACAGTGCTGTTCACAACATTATTCCTCGACTACAGCTATTGTTGAGGAATGATGGTGGACATATTGAGCATTTCCTGTAAAGAACATCATCTTTGCTTTGTCTTACTTTGTTATGCTAATTATTGCTATTATGATCAGATGAAGCGCCATCTGTCGGACATTTTTAGAACTTTTGTATTTTTTTGGTTCTAATAAACCCCACGTCATTTCAAGCATGTGTCAATTTGTACCTCTCTATCTACATTATTCCATGATTTATTCAGTTTTCAAATTTATACTGACTTTTTGATCACCTGGTACTTCTGCAGCAACTTTAGAAGCTGTTGTCCTCTTTATTTATTGTCATAGTCCTCTTCAATGACTGACTGTCATGGTCAGTCCACGGTATACACGCGGACAAAACACCCTGGTTAAAAATGGTTAAAAATACACTTCCATAGGGGGGGGGGGAGGAGGGGGGGGGGAACTTTTCCTGCATGAAAGTACATTTTCCTGTGTTAAGTTATAATACAGTTTCTCTCGGAGCTGTAAAACTTGTCAATCCTTTGAATGGTGAAGGATTTACATACCGGCATAGAACTTACTAACATTTTAGAAAGGTCATTGACGCGTGTCAACATGTACTCTGCATATTTTCTTATTACGAAAGTATAAACATGTATTCCACCAATTATACCATGATAGCTTCCAAAGCACTGACATGCCACGTGATCTCACCAGCTGACATCAGATATTCAGAGCATAGGGAACTTTATGCAGTCATCCAACAGAACATCGTGTTTTGCTGTTTTTCTGGGGGTGTGGTTAGGCAGGATCCTAAGAGTACCAGTTTAATTGCAGCAGCTGAATACTTCAGATAAACACGGTTATAAATTTCACTGGTGTGCACCAGACACTTCGTGGGTTCCCTGGCTGAATATGTATTCTGTCGAGCACTTCAACTTCCTCATAGTAAAGCCAGTTATGTGTGAAATTGCTCAAGAACTCACTTTGCACTTTTTTAAGATAACTATACTTTTTGCCATTGTTGTTGCATATTTTGTAACCTTTAAAAGAACTAAAACAAATGTGAAAAACTAGCCTTGAAACTTGGTCTTTTTTAGCACGTGTTACCTTTTAAGACACATCAAATGAAAGTGACAGCAAAATATTAAGTAACGACATAAATGGCTGGTGTTCTGGGCCCGAAATTTTGTCCAAGTGGCTGGTCCTCAGCGTTAAGTTTTGGATGAGAGTTTAACGGTCAACGATTTAAGAAATTCATTGCACATTCTCAAATGTACCATAGTTCATCTCACATAAAAGGAAATTTACTTCGAAAGTAATGCTTCTGAAATGACCATTCACGATATTTTCCCACGTACTATTAAAAATTTAAATTGTTGCGACGTCATGCTCATCAAAACAACGCCCAGGGAAAAGAAACATCAAACGCAATATGTTGTTACAAAGTATTGTGTAGCCTTTGACACATTTTGCTGTCGGCAGACACTTGTTTGCACACTGTATCAGGTTCTACCAACAAAGATTACAAAAATTTAACTGAAAACTAAAATAATGAAAAATTCCTGAAATTCTAAAAAATTCCCGGACTTTACCCGGATTACTCCCGGGTGAGAAAATTCCCGGGTGTTTCCCACATTTCCCATAACACATGCACCTTGTCAGTCAACACACAATTTTGTCCATGTTGTGACTTAGGGGATGATGATCTTCCACTTTCTGTTCACAGGGTATAAATCTTCGATACGGGGCCTCTCAACACATCAAACATATTGGCTCCTTCGGTTACAGAAGCACCACCATTCGAGCACCAACAGCTTGCTCACATTAAAATTCATTTACAAGGAGAAGTCCCTAGTGGTGAGACTGACTTTTTTTAGATCACTTACGAGGTTTGTCCGGAAAATGCGTATAAAAGTTGAATAATGTCTTTATGTTACAAGTTGGAGTCACCGCCAGGTGGGATACTGCTGTAATCAATCCCATCAACGCTCTGTTCGAGTCAGAGCACTCTGCGTGAAGGTGAGAGTGTGCGGCAGCTTGTTGACAGTCACCCTTTTTCACCTGCCGTCGGCAAGAAGCTCTCTCTGATTGAGGAACGGCGCATCAGCATCAAGTTTCTTGCAAAGCTAGGCAAGAATGACCGTGAGATTTTTGAGTGTTTGAAACAGGTTTACGGAGACAATTCTCTGAAGGCACCAACTGTGAACAAGTGGTTAAACAGGTTCCGGGATGGACGAGAAGAAGTGAACGATGACCCTCGCCCAGGACACCCGTCGACATCGAGTTCCGGTGCAAATGTTGAACGAATTCGGGCTTGTGTTCTTAAAGACCATAGATTGGCAGTCAGAATGATTGCTGACGAGCTGTCAATCCCCAAAACAATCATTCACAAAATCCTGACACAAAAACTTGAAGAAATTGTGTGCAAAAATCGTACCGAAGCTCTTGACGCCAGAACAGAAAGCAAACAGGGTCGAGTGCTGTGAGGATTGGTCGGAAGCAGAGGAATGAGGGGACTTTCTCAACCGAGTCATCACTGGACATGAGTCCTGGTTTTACGAATTCGATGTGGAGCTCAAATCTCAAAGCAAGGAATGGAAACTAGCAGGAGAACCGAGAACAAATAAGTCGCGAAAATCAAGGTCCAATGTGAAGACAATGTTGATTGTTTTCTTGGATTCTAGGGGCACTGCTCACAAGGAATTTGTCCCTCCCGGCCAGAGAATGAACGGAAATTTTTACGTTGAAGTTCTGACACGTCTCAGAGCTCGTGTGGCCCGAGTTCGACCGGAGTTGGCAAAAGGGGGGCAGGTGGATCTTTCATCACGACAATACGCCCACTCACACGTCGCTCGTTGTGCACGAGTTTTTGGCCCGAAGCTCAATCACCGTGACAGACTACCCGCCTTATTCACCCGATTTAGCCCCGTGTGACTTCTTCATGTTCCCAAAATGCAAAATGGTGCTTCGGGGATGGCACTTGAGAGATGTGGAAGCCATCAAGGCGGAAACGACCCAGCAACTGAACAACATCACAACTGAAGACTTTCAGCAATGTTATCAACAGTGGAAACAGGGTTGGCAGAAGAGTATCAAGTCTCAGGGTGAGTACTTTGAAGGAGACCATATTGTAATACCTGAATAATTGTAAAATAAAGTTATTATTCAACTTTTATACGTATTTTCCAGACAAACCTCGTATATGGTGTATCTACATCTACATTTATACTCCGCAAGCCACCCAACGGTGTGTGGCGGAGGGCACTTTATGTGCCACTGTCATTACCTCCCTTTTCTGTTCCAGCTGCGTACGGTTCGCGGAAAGAACGACTGCCGGAAAGCCTCCGTGCGCGCTCGAATCTCTCTAATTTTACATTCGTTATCTCCTTGGGAGGCGTAAGTAGAGGGAAGCAATATATTCGATACCTCATCCAGAAATGCACCCTCTTGAAACCTGGACAGCAAGCTACACCGCGATGCAGAGCACATCTCTTGCAGACTCTGCCACTCGAGTTTGTTCAACATCTCCGTAACGCTATCACGGTTACCAAATAACCCTGTGACGGAAACGCACTGCTCTTCTTTGGATCTTCTCTATCTCCTCCGTCAACCCCATCTGGTACGGATCCCACACTGATAAGCAATACTCAAGTATAGGTCGAACGAGTGTTTTGTAAGCCACCTCCTTTGTTGATTGACTACATTTTCTAAGGACTCTCCCAATGAATCTCAACCTGGTACCTGCCTTACCAACAATTAATTTTATATGATCATTCCACTTCAAATCATTCCACATGCATACTCCCAGATATTTTATAAAAGTAACTGTTATCAGTGTTTGTTCCACTATCATATAATCGTACAATAAAGGATCCTCCTTTCTATGTATTCGCAATACATTACATTTGTCTATGTTAAGGGTCAGTTGCCACTCCCTGCACCACGTGCCTATCCGCTGCAGATCTTCCTGCATTTCGCTACAATTTTCTAATGCTGTAACTCCTCTGTATACTACAGCATCATCCGGGAAAAGCCGCACGGAAATTCCGACACTATCTACTAGGTCATTTATATATATTGTGAAAAGCAATGGTCCCATAATACTCCCCTGTGGCACACCAGAGGTTACTTTAATGTCTGTAGACGTCTCTCCATTGAGAACAACATGCTGTGTTCTGTTTGCTAAAAACTCTTCAATCCAGCCACACAACTGGTCTGATATTCTGTAGGGTCTTACTTTGTTTATCAGGCGACAGTGCGGAACTGTATTGAACGCCTTCCGGAAGTCGAGGAAAATAGCATCTACCTGGGAGCCTGAATCTAAAATTTTCTGGGTCTCATGAACAAACAAAGCGAGTTGGTTTTTTTTTTTTTTTTTTTTTTTTTTTTTTTTTTTTTTTTTTTTTTTTTTTTTTGGGGGGGCGCAAAACTTCTATGGTCATTAGCGCCCAGCCCGTGACGTAAAGCGAGTTGGGTGTCACACGATTACTGTTTCCGGAATCCATGTTGATTCCTACAGAGTAGATTCTGTTTTTCCAGAAACGACATGATACGCGAGCAAAAAACATGTTGTAAAATTCTACAACAGATCGACGTCAGAGATACAGGTCTATAGTTTTGCGAATCTGCTCGACGGCCCTTCTTGAAGACTGGGACTACCTCTGCTATTTTCCAATCATTTGGAACCTTCCGTTCCTCTAGAGACTTGCGGTACATGGCTGTTAGAAGGGGGCAAGTTCTTTCGCGTACTCTGTGTAGAATCGAATTGGTAACCCGTATGGTCCAGCAGACTTTCCTCTGTTGAATGATTCCAGTTGCTTTTCTATTCCTTGGACACTTATTTCGATGTCAGCCATTTTTTCATTTGTGCGAGGATTTAGAGAAGCAACTGCAGTGCGGTCTTCCTCTGTGAAACAGCTTTGGAAAAAGGTGTTTAGTATTTCAGCTTTACGCGTGTCATCCTCTGTTTCAATGCCATCATCATCCCGGAGTGTCTGGATATGATGTTTCGAGCCACTTACTGATTTAACGTAAGACCAGAACTTCCTAGGATTTTCTGTCAAGTCGGTACATCGAATTTTACTTTCGAATTCCCTGAACGCTTCACGCATAGCCCTCCATACGCTAACTTTGACATCGTTTAGCTTCTGTTTGTCTGAGAGGTTTTGGCTGTGTTTAAACTTGCAGTGAAGCTCTCTTTCCTTTCGCAGTAGTTTCCTAACTTTGTTGTTGAACCACGGTGGGTTTTTCCCGTCCCTCACAGTTTTACTCGGCACGTACCTGTCTAAAACTCATTTTATGATTGCCTTGAAGTTTTTCCATAAACGTTCAACATTGTCAGTGTTGGAACAGAAATTTTCGTTTTGATCTGTCAGGTAGTCTGAAATCTGCCTTCTATTACTCTTGCTAAACAGATAAACCTTCCTCCCCTTTTTTATATTCCTATTTACTTCCATATTAAGGGATGCTGCAACGGCCTTATGATCACTGATTCCCTGTTCTGCACTTACAGAGTCGAAAAGTTCGGGTCTATTTGTTATCAGTAGGTCCAAGATGTTATCTCCACGAGTCGGTTCTCTGTTTAATTGCTCGAGGTAATTTTCGGATAGTGCACTCAGTATACTGTCACACAATGCTCTGTCCCTACCACCCGTCCTAAACATCTGAGTGTCCCAGTCTATATCTGGTAAATTGAAATCTTCACCTAAGACTATAACATGCTGAGAAAATTTATGTGAAATGTATTCCAGATTTTCTCTCAGTTGTTCTGCCACTAATGCTGCTGAGTCAGAAGGTCGGTAAAGGGACCCAATTATTAGCCTAGCTCGGTTGTTGAGTGTAACTGCAGCCCACACGGTCGCAGAACCATCTCAGCTTCTGATTCAGACCCTCCACTCGGCTCTGTACCAAAGGTCCCATAATAATTCACAGGAACTATCCACTTCAACTTCACTACAGGATAAACTACTACTAACAGCGACGAACACTCCACCACCAGTTGCATGCAATCTATCCTTTCTAAACACCGTCTGTACCTTTGTAAAAATTTCGGCAGAATTTATCTCTGGCTTCAGCCAGCTTTCCGTACCTATAACGATTTCAGCTTCGGTGCTTTCTATCACCACTTGAAGTTCCGGTATTTTACCAATGCAGCTTCGACAGTTTACAATTACAATACCGACTGCTGCTTGGTCCCCGCATGTCCTGACTTTGCCCTGCACCCTTTGAGGCTGTTGCCCTTTCTGTACTTGCCCGAGGCCATCTAACCTAAAAGACGCCCAGTCCACGCCACACAACCCCTGCTACCCATGTAGCCGCCTGCTGCATGTAGTGAACTCCTGACCTATCCAGCGAAACCCGAAACCCCACCACCCTATGGCGCAACTCGAGGAATCCGCAGCCCACACGGTCGCAGAACCATCTCAGCCTCTGATTCAGACCCTCCACTCGGCTCTGTACCAAAGGTCCGCAGTCAGTCCTGTTGACGATGTTGCAGATGGTGAGCTCTGCTTTCATCCCGCTAGCGAGACTGGCAGTCTTCACCAAATCAGATAGCCGCCGGAAGCCAGAGAGGATTTGCTCCGATCCATAGCGACACACATCATTGGTGCCGACATGAGCGACCACCTGCAGATGGGTGCACCCTGTACCCTTCATGGCATCCGGAAGGAGTGTTTCCACATCTGGAATGACTCCCCCCAGTATGCACACGGAGTGCACATTGGTTTTTCTTCCCCTCTCTTGCTGCCATATCCCTAAGGGGCCCCATTACGCGCCTGACGTTGGAGCTCCCAACTACCAGTAAGCCCACCCTCTGCGACCGCCTGGATCTTGCAGACTGAGGGGAAACCTCTGGAACAGGACACGCAGCCATGTCTGGCCGAAGATCAGTATCAGCCGGAGACAGAGCCTGAAACCTGTTCGTCAGACAAACTGGAGAGGCCTTCCATTCAACCCTCCGGAATGTCTTTCGCCCCTTGGCACACCTCGAGACAACCTCCCACTCTACCACAGGTGAGGGATCAGCCTCAATGTGGGCAGTATCCTGGGCAGCCACAGCCATAGTCCGATCGGGGGATGCGTGGGACGAGCTGGCCGTCCCCGACAAACCCCCATCCGGACACCCCCAGTGATGCCCATTGGCAACAGCCTCAAGCTGTGTGACCGAAGCCAACACAGCCTAAAGCTGCGAGCGAAGGGATGCCAACTCAGCCCGCATCCGAACACAGCAGTTGCAGTCCCTATCCACGCTAAAAACTTTTGTACAAAGAACGTCTGAACTAATCTACAGAGAGCACAAACAATTCGACACAAAATTTAAACAGTTATTAAAATACAAGATTGCCTAGTAAATGCAGTAATGATCCTATTTGCGCACTGCTGACACACTGCTCGGCGGCGGAAGGAGACTACGCGATTTTACACTATTCAGGTACTAAAACGCGATGCTACAACTCTCAAATACTATAATATGCCGAAATTTGCGTATTAAACAATGCAAGTACCCAACACGCAAAAAAATTAAGAATTAAACTATGTAACAAATAAGTGAGCTAAGAGTATATGACTTGCTGCTAGCAGCTGCTTATCCAACGGCGACAGGGAGCACACCTTCACAATCAGCCCCCCCCCCCCCCCCCCCCACACGCCCCCTGGTGGGCCCCCCATTTTCTAATAACTGACAAAAAAAAAATTCTGAATATTGCATGACATTCAATGGCAAATACGTTATTTTGTATGACTGGTTGCATCGTGTATTGGATAGGATAAGGGTTTTATGTGCACAAAGTTGTGCATTCGAGTCTCATTAGGTACTTCAGCCTTTTATTTTTAAGTTTTCGTTCAGTTTAGTGATTTAACTGTAATTTTTAATTTGTATTCCTTTATTACATCAGTTAAATAACATTGAATTCTTCATATGCTCTCATTTTGCTTACTATCATTCTTTTTCTGATTGAAATATTTGTTTATATGATTTTAGTTAATTTCATGTATTAATTTCGATTCAATTTCTTTCATTTTATCATCCTATTTTTTTGACTGAATTATTCCATTCAATATTTCTATTCCTAATTTTGGTTGAATTTCATTTTACTTATGATCTATTCTTTAGTTTAAATCTTCATCTACATTAGCAATTTAGGCTGTTTTAAAAGTCCGTATGACAATTACCATCCAAAAAAATGCATGTCTTGCAACAAAAAATAAATTTTTGACAGCATTGCACAGTCAATATACATAGATTATTTCGTCCTTTGCATAGACTGGCATTTTTAAATGTTTAAATATTACAACAGATAAATATAAATAATTAAAATCACATGGGGATATTATAATAGATAAACACAATTAAATTCACATTAACAAAAATTCCGGGTGGAACAAGAATGATATATAGAAAATGTGAGAACCAATGAAAAGTTTTTCTTTTTAAAATTCAGTCTTGATCGCACCACATATGCTACAAGAACATAGGTGACCGGTTTCGGTCATATCACATGACCATCACCAGATCTGTAATTTTTTATGTTTATTAAAATTGTACAAACGAAAAAGTTCTTATGATGATTAAAATTTTGTGAGACAAAGTTATATAAATAAAAATTATGTTCAAACAATTAACTGAATAAAAATAATGGTGAAAGTCATTTTGATACAAATTTAAAAATAAAAAAATGTAATGTACCTGATGGGATTTGTACCCATGACCTTCAGCATGTAGAGGACTTACCCTACCCATCACACCAATTCAGCCTACAAAATAATGCTTTTTTAATGCTACTGAACGTCATGTAAAATTCTGAATTTTTTTTTTTCATCTATTACTCGCAAACGAGGGCCCACCAGGATAATGGCTTCAAGACACGATACCTGGGATCTTAAACTATGTCACTGTATAGGTGGTTTGAAAAATTCGGTCCCACAGCTTGAGGCCTCTCCTCGTTAGTTGCAACGCAATGTATTCGTAACTACACAGAACACTGTTTAGACCACAACTGACACTTGAGACGCATTGAGGACTTGCATAGATGCTCTTCATGGTCAAGTGCGGCAGTGAAACCTGCAGGCTCGGTTAGCATCTGCAAGTGTTTAAGAATGTCTTTACCATGGGTGTTTCCATATTTTTGTCCAGTCCATATGTGTATGTACGAGGTTTGTCCGGAAACTACATATAAAAGTTGAATAATGTCTTTATGTTACAAGCTGCAGTCACCGCCGGGTGGGACTACAGCTGTAATCAATCCCATCAACGCTCAGTGCGAGTCAGAGCACTCTGCGTGAAGGTGGGAGTGTGCGGCAGCTTGTTGACAGTTACCCTTTTCACTTCTTAAATAAGGAGATAATTCAGAGGCTTCCTTTACCAGGATACAGGTTGGCTGGCATCTTTTTGAGGAGCTCTTTGCGGTGTGGGGGAGTAGCCATGTATGTGAAAAACAGCATCCCATTTGAGTCAATTGACGTTTCAAAGTACTGCACTGAAAAGGTGTTTGAATGTTGTGCAGGTGTGGTTAAATTTAACGGAGCTAAACTTCTAACTGTTGTTATTTATAGATCCCCAGACTCCGATTTCACAACATTTTTGCTAAAGCTAGAGGAGGTTCTTGGTTCACTTTATAGGAAATACAAAAAGTTAGTTATATGTGGTGACTTCAATATTAATTGTATAAGTGATTGTCCAAGGAAGAGGATGCTGGTAGACCTCTTTAATTCATATAATCTTATGCAAACCGTATTCTTTCCAATGAGAGTGCAAGGGAACAGTAGAACAACCATAGACAACATTTTTGTTCATTCTTCGTTACTAGAAGGGCATTCTGTTAGCAAAAAGGTGAATGGCCTTTCAGATCATGATGCACAAATTTTAACTTTAAAAGATTTTTGTGCTGCAACACGTGTTAAATATAGTTATCAGCTGTTCAGGAAAGCTGATCCAGTTGCTGTAGAGACCTTTGTAAACCTTATCAAGGAACAAGAGTGGCAAGATGTTTATAGCGCTGATACAGTAGACGATAAATATAATGCTTTTCTCAAGACTTTTCTCATGCTCTTTGAAAGTTGATTTCCATTAGAACGTTTAAAACAGGGTACTGGCACAAACAGACAGCCTGGGTGGCTGACTAGAGGGATAAGAATATCTTGTAGAACAAAGTGGCAATTATATCAAAACGTTAGAAACAGTCAAAATCTAAATGCAGCAGCCCATTACAAACAGTATTGTAAGGTGCTTAAAAATGTTATTAGGAAGGCAAAAAGTATGTGGTATGCAGATAGAATAGCTAAGTCTCAGGATAAAATTAAAACCATATGGTCAGTCGTAAAGGAAGTGGCTGGTCTGCAGAGACAGGTCGAGGATATAGAATCGGTGCGTAGTGGGAATGTCTGTGTTACTGATAAGTCACATATGTGTACAGTATTTAATAGTCACTTTCTGAATATAGCAGGTGAACTAAATAGAAACCTAGTCCCAACAGGGAATCATATAGCGATCGTAGAAAAAAGTGTTCTGAGACTGTTACCTGAAATGCTCCTCCATGATACTGACAAGAGGGAGATTGAGTTAATAATTAAATCACTAAAGACCAAGAACTCTCATGGATATGACGGGGTATCTAGCAGAATACTGAAGTATTTTTCTATGTATGTTAGCCCAGTTCTCAGCCATATCTGTAACTTTTCCTTTAGGAGTGGTCGGTTTCCTGACCGATTAAAGTACTCTGTAGTGAAGCCACTTTATAAAAAGGGAGACATTGATAATGTTGACAATTTTAGACCTATTTCTACGCCATCGGTGTTTGCTAAAGTTATCGAGAAGGTTGTATATACAAGGTTACTGGAGCATTTAAATTCACATAATTTGCTGTCACATGTTCAGTTTGGTTTTAGAAATGGCTTAACAACTGAAAATGCTATATTCTGTTTTCTCTGTGAGGTTTTGGACGGATTAAATAAAAGGTTGCGAACGCTAGGTGTTTTCTTTGATTTAATGAAGGCTTTTGACTGTGTTGACCACAAAATATTACTGCAGAAGTTGGACCATTATGGAGTAAGGGGAGTAGCTTACAATTGGTTCGCCCCTTACTTTAAGAACAGAAAGCAGAGGGTAATTCTCTGCAATATTGAGAGTGGTAGTGGTGTTCAGTCCCAATGGGGCACTGTTAAGTGGGGCGTTCCCCAAGGGTCGGTGCTGGGGCCACTGCTGTTTCTTATTTATGTAAATGATATGCCTTCTAGTATTACAGGTGATTCAAAAATATTTCTGTTTGCTGATGACACCAGCTTGATAGTGAAGGATCTTGTGTGTAATATTGAAACAGTAACGAACAATGTAGTTCATGAAATAAGAACATGGCTTGTGGAAAATAATTTGATGCTAAATCACAGTAAGACTCAGTTTTTACAGTTTCTAACTCACAATTCAACAAGAACCGATATTTTGATCAGACAGAATAGGCATATTATAAGCAAGACGGAACAGTTCAAATTCCTAGGCGTTCGGATAGATAGTAAGCTGTTGTGGAAAGCCCAGGTCCAGGATCTTGTTCAGAAGCAAAATGCTGCTTTATTTACCATTAGAACAGTATCTGAAATAAGTGACACTTCAACACAAAAAGTAGTCGACTTCGCATATTTTCATACCCTTATGTCGTATGGTATTTTTTGGGGTAAGTCTTCTGATTCAAAAAGGGTATTTTTGGCTCAAAAACGGGCTGTTCGAGCTATATGTGGTGTAAGTTCAAGAACATCTTGTCGACCCCTATTCAAAAATCTGGGAATTCTGACACTGCCCTCACAGTATATATTTTCATTAATGTCATTTGTTGTTAGCAATATTAGCCTATTCCAAGAGTTAGCAGCTTTCACTCAGTTAATACTAGGCAGAAATCAAATCTGCATGTAGAATGCACTTCCTTGACTCTTGTGCAGAAAGGAGTGCAGTATTCTGCTGCATCCATTTTCAATAAGCTACCACAAGAGCTCAAAAATCTTAGCAGTAGCCCAAACTCTTTTAAGTCTAAACTGAAGAGTTTCCTCATGGCTCACTCCTTCTATTCTGTCGAGGAGCTCCTGGAAGAGCTAAAAAATTAAGCAAATTCCAGTGTTACATTGTTGATTTTCTTCATTTAAACTTACGACTTGTCACCTGAATATGTTTTTTTATATTTCATTTTATCTGTTTCTAATATCGTGTTATAATTTCATGTATTGACTCGTTCCATGACCATGGAGACTTCTCCTTAATTTGGTCCCACGGAACAATAAATAAATAAATAAATGCCATCGGCATGGAGCTCTCTCTGATTGAGGAACAGCGCATCAACATCCAAGTTTCTTGCAAAGCTAGGCAAGAATGACCGTGAGATTTTTGAGTGTTTGAAACAGGTTTACGGAGACAATTCTCTGAAGGCACCAACCGTGAACAAGTGGTTAAACAGGTTCCGGGATGGACGAGAAGAAGTGAACGATGATCCTCGCCCAGGACACCCGTCTACATCGAGTTCCGGTGCAAATGTTGAACAAATTCGGGCTTGTGTTCTTAAAGACCATAGATTGACAGTCGGAACGATTGCTGACGAGCTGTCAATCCCCAAAACAATCATTCACAAAATCCTGACACAAAAACTTGAAGAAATTGTGTGCAAAAATCGTACCGAAGCTCTTGACGCCAGAACAGAAAGCAAACAGGGTCGAGTGCTGTGAGGATTGGTCGGAAGCAGAGGAACCAGGGGACTTTCTCAACCGAGTCATCACTGGAGACAAGTCCTGGTTTTACGAATTCGATGTGGGGCTCAAATCTCAAAGCAAGGAATGGAAACTAGCTGGAGAACCGAGAACAAATAAGTCGCGAAAATCAAGGTCCAATGTGAAAAAAATGTTGATTGTTTTCTTGGATTCTAGGGCCACTGTTCACAAGGAATTTGTCCCTCCCGGCCAGAGAGTGAACGGAAATTTTTACGTTGAAGTTCTGACACGTCTCAGAGCTCGTGTGGCCCCGAGTTCGACCGGAGTTGGCAAAAGGGGGCAGGTGGATCCTTCATCACGACAATGCGCCGCTCACACGTCGCTCGTTGTGCACGAGTTTTTGGGCCGAAGCTCAATCACCGTGACAGACTACCCGCCTTATTCACCCGATTTAGCCCCGTGTGACTTCTTCATGTTCCCAAAATGCAAAATGGTGCTTCGGGGACGGCACTTGGGAGATGTGGAAGCCATCAAGGCGGAAACGACACGGCAACTGAAAAATATCACAATTGTATTGCATCTCAGGGCGAGTACTTTGAAGGAGACCATATTGTAATACCTGAATAATTGTAAAATAAAGTTATTATTCAACTTTTATACGTATTTTTCGGACAAACCTCATGTGTGTGTGTGTTCCAGAGAGAGAGAGAGAGAGAGAGAGAGAGAGAGAGAGAGAGAGAGAGCAACGTAGACCACACTACACAATATTTAATGAACTACGTGGACCCTGCCACATGCAGCAGGGCTTGCTGAGCAGTTTTATTCAGACATACGCACCGAGGCGGGACTCGACGTAGCGGGCGGCGACACCTGTGGCACCCTTGGCGGAGTAGACGCCGAGCGCGAGCAGTGACAGCCCGCCGGCCGCAGCCAGCACCTTGTCCCAGTCCTCCAGCAGCGCGTGCACGCCACTCCCGATCACAGCTCCGGCCGTCCTGGAAATCGACGCCACCCCTTACACCACCTCCATCTCGTCCGACCACGTCGCTAAAACTGCAGCTGAAGCAATATTACTCAACGACAAACACATCTACATCCAATCTCCGCAAGCCACCTGACGGTGTGTGGCGGAGGGTGCCCTGAGTACCTCTATCGGTTCCCCCTTCTATTCCAGTCTCGTATTGTTCGTGGAAAGAAGGATTGTCAGTATGCCTCTGTGTGGGCTCTAATCTCTCTGATTTTATCCTCATGGTCTCTTCGCGAGATATATGTAGGAGGGAGCAATATACTGCTTGACTCTTCGGTGAAGGTATGTTCTCGAAACTTCAACAAAAGCCCGTACCGAGCTACTGAGCGTCTCTCCTGCAGAGTCTTCCACTGGAGCTTATCCATCATCTCCGTAACACTTTCCCGATTACTAAATGATCCTGTAACGAAGCGCACTGCTCTCCGTTGGATCTTCTCTATCTCTTCTATCAACCCTATCTGGTACGGATCCCACACTGGTGAGCAGTATTCAAGCAGTGGGCAAACAAGCGTACTATAAACTACTTCCTTTGTTTTCGGATTGCATTTCCTTAGGATTCTTCCAATGAATCTCAGTCTGGCATCTGCTTTACCGACGATCAACTTTATATGATCATTCGATTTTAAATCACTCCTAATGCCTACTCCCAGATAATTTATGGAATTAACTGCTTCCAGTTGCTGACCTGCTATACTGTAGCTAAATGATAAGGGATCTTTCTTTCTAAGTATTCACAGCACATTACACTTGTCTACATTGAGATTCAATTGCCATTCCCTGCACCATGCGTCAATTCGCTGCAGATCCTCCTGCATTTCAGCACAATTTTCCATTGTTACAACCTCTCGATACACCACAGCATCATCTGCAAAAAGCCTCAGTGAACTTCCGATGACATCCACCAGGTCATTTACGTATTGTGAATAGCAACGGTCCTATGACACTCCCCTGCGGCACACCTTTCAGCACTCTTACTTCGGAAGACTTCTCTCCATTGAGAATGACATGCTGCGTCCTGTTATCTAGGAACTCCTCAATACAATCACACAATTGGTCTGGGGGGAACTGTACCAAATGCCTTGTGGAAGTCAAGAAACACGGCATCTCCTGGGAGCCCGTGTCTATGGCCCTCTGAGTCTCGTGGAGGAATATCGTGAGCTGGGTTTCACACAACTGTCTTTTTCAAAACCCATGCTGATTCCTACAGAGTAGATTTCTAGTCTCCAGAAAAGTCATCACACTCGAACATAATTCGTGTCCCAAAATTCTACAACTGATCGATGTTAGAGATATAGGTGCATAGTTTTGCACATCTGTTCGACGTCCCTTCTTGAAAACGGGGATGACCTGTGCCCTTTTCCAATCCTTTGGAACACTACACTCTTCTAGAGACCTACGGTACACCGCTGCAAGGAGGGGGGCATGTTCCTTCGCGTACTCTGTGTAAAATCGAACTGGTATCCCATCAGGTCCAGCGGCCTTTCCTCTTTTGAGCGATTTTCATTGTTTCTCTATCTCTCTGTTTATTTCGATATCTACCATTTTGTCATCTGTGCAACAATCTAGAGAAGGAACTACAGTGCAGACTTCCTCTGTGAAAAAGCCAGGTGGAAACCAATCAGGAGATTTTGACGGCTTCTGGTGACGGTGCTATGGGCATCACACACATTAAGGAGTGGTACAATCAGTTTAAAGATGGCCACTCGTCAATGGAGAGCGAGCCACGCTCTGGTCGACTTTCGACATGCCGAAATGACCACCTCGTTCCCGAGGTAAACACCTTGACGATGTGGGACCATCATGTGACTGTCAGAGAAATTTCACAAGAGGTGGGCATCAGCACTTTTTCGTCAGATTCTACTGTGATCTAAGATTTGGCCCCAAAGAGAGTGTCGGCGAAGTTTGTGACAAAGCTGCTGACAGCAGAGAAAAAGCGACTTTGAGCTGAAGTCTCAAAGGACATGCTGGACTCCACAAACAGTTACCACGAATTCGTGAACACTGTAATCACTGGTGACAAGTCCTGGGTGTACGGGTAGGACCAGGAAACCTAGCCCCAGTCGTCACAGTGGGAACATTCCTCATCACTGAGACCAAAGAACATCCACCAAGTGTGCAGCAAAGTCAAAGTGATGCCAACTGCTTTCTTTGACTGCCACAGTGTGGTGCACCACAAGTATGTACAACAGGGTCAAACTGTCACCAAAGAGTACTACTGGGATATCCATCATTGCCTATATGATGCCGTGTGGCATAAGAGACTGGACTTGAGGTCAAGGGGAAATTGGCACCTCAATTGCGACAGTGTTACAACACATTCCTCCCCCTTCATTATTCAGTTATTTTCACGAAAAAAAAAAAAAACCAATGATTCTGTGCTTCAAAAGACTCCTTTCTCTCCTGGTATGGCCTCTGTGACTTCTGGCTGTTCCCAAAACTCAAGAAGTCATTGAACAGAACAAGATTTCAGAGAAGAGAGGACATTATGGCAGCAACGACAGCAGATTTAAACTCTATTCGGAAAGAAGCTTTTTCGGCATGCTTCCAACAGTGGCAGCACAATTGGGATAAGTGTGTAGAGTCCCGAGGGAAATACCTCGAGCACGATTAGTGTCCAATGCTCCACGTTACCCAGTTTTTATTTCCCGGAAAAGAAAATTCTTTTCTAATAGACCTCATACCCGGCTGTACCAGGAACTCTGTCAGTTGCATGGCTAGATATGGCCACCTTCCATATTAGAGTAGAGCACACAGTGTAGCGTGACAGAATTTTGAATCCCACTGCAATCCTCACAGCCTCAGCAAAGTAAGGTAAATATTACTTCACAATGCACATTTAAGGAATATTTACCGAGCATACTTTTGGAAATATGGTAAACTCCTGACAATCTGGGTCTGGATGATTGTCGGTCAACATTCTTCAAAAAAGAAATACAAGTAAAATAAAATCAAAACAACCTGGGAGTATTTTTTTGTAATTAAATGAGTATTTTTGTATGGAATATAAATTTTTGGTTGTGAAGACATACATAGGGAAAACATTTGAGAGCATTTAAATAGTGATGGCCACAAATCAGGAACTAAACTTGTAAGTGATGCATGTATAGTAAACAAAGTGTATTGGGTAGAGAAAGAGAGTGAAGACAAGGTGACCGAGGAAACCTTTATCGTGCACATTAAGACACTGAAGTGCATCCATCTGCTGTTACAGTGAACAGGACAAAATTTGCTCGACTATGCCTATGTTTTGCCTCTCGCGAAAATGAACTGTCACCAGGGAAAAATCTCAATGAAAAGCAGAATCAGAAGCAGAAGAATCTGGAAGATTATTTCCCACAAACAAACTGAAAGCAATTCATACAAATTCCAGTGTGATTTTTTAAATGAGTTGTCAGATTCCAGCGAGTAACACAGTGGGATTTCAAATGCTGTGTGAAGCATTTTTTGTAAATACAGTAAATAGCAGATTCCGGAAAAAAGTTTATTTCAAATTACCTGTGGTTTTTTCAGTCATTCGTGCAGCTTCACGCCGCTGTTGGGCTAGAGTATTGCGTGCTTGCTGTAATTTCGGAATTGTTTTGAGTAACCCCAAATGATAAGCCTCCACCCAAAGCACTGAGGATGCAGAGCAACTATTCCTGCATCTATCGGCGACACTGCTCCGATCAGTGCGTACACCTCCCTGGGTCGATCAGTCTCACCTCAGAAGCTGCCGGGAGCTCCTGTCAGACGCCACCAGGATGTGCATGACGCTATTTGGTTTTTGTATGCAAAAGCTGTTGAACTAATTGAAATTCATCACCAATTGATGGAAGTGTATGCACTGACATCAAAAGCATTCATAAATGGCTTAGAGATTTCCAACCTGTGATAGTGAAACTCACCGCAAATAAGGTAGCGAGGGACCAATAATTTACAACAAGACAGTCACAAACGTTGCACGAACCGTGCTTGGAGGTTGGTGGATTACTCTGCTTGATCTCTCCACTTTGGTTTACCGAACACCAAAGTTGCAAAATTTGAAAGTGTGCACGAGGTGGGCACTGCAAATGCTGGCTGGGGACCGCAAAGAGCAATGAGAAAGTTTCTTCCCACAGGTTCCTTCACCACTAAGCAGATGAGCAGGAGAACACTTGGACTCTAATGTCACAGGTGACAAAACCTGGTCAATCTACAAGGGCTGTTCAATAAAGAATTACAATAATTTTTTTTTATTTTTTTTTTTTTACAACATACCTTTATTCATCCTCATAATCTTGATGGTCCTTCTCAAAGTAGTCTCCCATGAATGTGACGCACTTGTCCCAGCGATTCTGCCAGTCTTCAAATACATGCGGGAAAGCATTTTTTGAGAGGTCCTTCAAAATCGCCTCCGCAGCCTTCGCCACTGCTTCTGATGATTGATAATGCCTCACATGTGTTTCTTCGTGTTAGAGAATAGAAAAAAGCCACACAGGGCTACATCCAGACTATAGGGACGGTGAGGGATGCACTTCACATTGATTTTTGCAAGATATTCAGCAACAACATTGGTAATATGCGATCGCCCATTATCGTGGTGCAGCATCCAGCCCGCTTCACGGGAATGTGGTCTTTTGTGCCCGACATGGACTTGCAATGTTTTCAGGACATCCCTGTAGTACTGTCCAATTGCTGATGTGTGTGGAGGTACAACATGCTGATAAACCATTCGATGAATATCAAATAATGTGATGACCATAAATTTCCCAGCAGAAGCAACCATTTTTGCTTTTTGGGGGGTTGGTGATGAAGGAGATTTCCACACTGAGCTTTGCTGTTTGCTCTCAGGTTCAAAATGATGTAGCCAAGTTTCATCAGCAGTGATTACATTTGAAAGAAACTTCGGATCTTCCCCTAACACCAACTTTAACCTCATGCAGACCTGCACACGAAGGACCTTTTGTTCAGGAATTGACTGTTTTGGGACCCATTGCACACAAATACATGTCATGTATAATTTTTCTGTCACCGAATGTGGGTGGCACCCAATGAAATGTCCAGTATTTCAGAAAGTGATCTTAAGGTAATTCGTCGATCCTCTCTCACAATGACAGCAGCAGTGTTTATGTTTACTTCCGTAAGAGCAGTTACTGGAGCACCGGGTCCACCTTCCTTTGAAATTTATTGTCTCCCCTCTTTAAACACTTTAAACCACCTTCGAGCTGTACTGTAGGGAAGAACAGACTCTCCATAGTCCTGAAACATTGTATAGGCCTCAGCTGAAGATATGTTGAGACAAAAGCAGAATTTCAAAGCCGCATATTGTTCCTCGCATGTTACCTCCATTGCAGCAGTAGGTGATACTGGACATTTCTGACCTTGCCTGCCTCTCATAGGCGGGAACCAGGAGTCCCAACAATGAACCTACTACGGCGTGCTTGTTGCACATTAAGCTAACAAAATATCATAAGATTAAATTTTAGCACGAGAAATTATGAACGTAAAAAAATTATGATCATTCATTATTGAACAGCCCTCATACTTTACAAACCTGTAACCAAACGACGCACTGCCAGTACAGTTATGACAACTGTGTTTTGGGAATGAAGTGGGGTCTGGTCAGTCAACTCGATGATCGCAATAAATGCTGTAAAACACTGAAAAATCTGACAATGGGCAATTAGGAGTTGGTGAAAAGGAAAATCTTGCAAAGGCGTAAGCATTCTCCATGACAGCGCTTGTCCACAAACCACCACTCTCCTGCAAAAGTCTGAATTGAACATCATTACCCACCCACCCCATAGTCCACAGGTGGCACTAAGTGAACCACCTGTTCCCTAAGTTCAAAGAACAGCAACCTGTCACCTTATATTAAATATGCATCTAGTAACACTGTGCACTTGGATATCTGATGACGGAAACAAGTCCAAACCGTGTCAAGTGAGCAATTTGAGTAGTAAAGTCATTTTTCACCACCTGTATGACTATCTTTGAAGCAACCTATTCAGCGCCAATACAATACTACATTTTAATTTTGGAGAATGTCTGTAACACTAATTTAGAGACAAGTTTATTGCCACAATGCAATTTGTAACATTGGCACATTATGGCTGCACATCAACTACTACTGAACTGTCTGTTCAGATCTGACTGCTCAAATGCACATCTGTTGTTTGCAGTTGTTAATTGAAGCTACAATAATTACTGCATTGAGTTGCTTACGCACCAGAAATAAAAGCAGCCTTGAAACTTTTTGAACTGACGATGTACGTAAAGTATAAGACGCGTTCAAAAAGAAACGAGCCGGAATCTGGAATGCAAAAACCGGTGACAAGAGGATAATATCGTGGCGTGTGTAACGAGGTGTGTTCCGATCAGAGTGTGGAAGTCCACAGCCCGTCGCTAGAGGGCACGTGTGCACGTCACGTGACTATACAGAGCTAGCAGCAGCACGCACCAATCGTCCGACACTGTCAATCGCATTGCAAACAGTGACACGGAAGGCGTCAACAGGAAAGCAAAGAGGTGGTGTTCATTTTCTGACAGCAGAACGAGTAGGAAGAACGGACATTCATCGACGAATGTCACAAGTGTACGGCGAACACTACATGTCCCTTGCAAGAGTCAAGGCGTGGCACAGGCGCTTCAGGGCAGAACAGGTGTCGTTAGCCGATGATTCATTGTTTGGAGCACCACACTGCATTGCAGATGACATCGTCCAGCTGGTGGATGCACTCATTACCCAGGACCGCCGAGTGACCGTGAAAGCCACAGCCGCCGTGGTCGGATTGAGCGTCAGAAGTGTTCACACCATCATGAAGGAACGACTGCACATGTGCACAGTGTGTGACCAATGGGTGCCCCACAGTCTTCAACCACACCAGGAAGCATGTCGAATGGCCCACTGTCTTGTTTATTTACAGTGCTATGTTCAGGAAGGGAATGTGTTCCTGGCACGAGTGGTGGTGGAGATGAGTCACGGTGTCATCACTTCGAACCAGAATCAAAACGACAAAGTCTCCAGTGGAAGCACCCAGGGTCACCACCACCAAAAAAAGCCAAGGCCATCCACACGAGTGAAGGAAAGGTTACACTGACGTTTTTCTTTGACCGAGATGGCCCCCTTCTGATTCACTTCCTGCAGCATGCGACAACAGTGTATGCTGAGTGTTACTCGCAAACCTTGACCACCCTTCGCCAAGCGATCAAATCAAAACGACCCGGAAATCTCACCCGTGGGGTCATTCTGCTCCACGACAATGCAAAGCCTCGTACGGCCAACACAGTCATGGCGCTACTGCAGAAATTCAAATGGGAGGTTCTCGGCCACCCTCTATACAGTCCAGAACTCTCTCCCTGTGATTACACCATTTTTGGTCCCTTTAAAAAGGCTCTGAGGGGCAATCGATTCACTTCGGGTGACAACGTCCAGCTGTACGTGTGGAACTGGTTAACAACGCAGCCCTAAGAACAGCCAGGGTCAATACTTCTAACATACAGGTACTGGTTTCTGTAATTATGCCTCTGGCTCGTTTCTTTTTGAATGCCCCTTATATTTAACTGTGATTAACTTTACACAATTACAAAGTTACAATCGAATTATTACGAAAAAAATAAATTTGTATGTGGCTGTCGACATGAAGGACTTGTCTCAAGGAAACTCATTTGACAGACAGAATGTGCACTTTCAATGTCTTCATCATTGTTTGCAATGGTATCAAGAAGACACAAAGGTTCCTCTATGTTTGTATTGACTGTTTATGCAATACACATGACTGATTTCAGAAAACACCATCCATTATCAGGTGTACGTGGGGAACCAAATTCATCTATTTCAGTTCAATAAGATAAGAACACACAGAGGAAACCGATAGCCATCGCCATTCTGCCACACCATTTTATTACCAGCTAGATGGAACCATAAAGTTATGTGACTTTATATTATATATTTGTTTATATGTCTGCTTGTGTCTCTATGTGTGGATGGATATGTGTGTGTGTGCGAGTGTAACCTGTCCTTTTTTCCCCCTAAGGTAAGTCTTTCCGCTCCCGGGATTGGAATGACTCCTTACCCTCTCCCTTAAAACCCACATCCTTTCGTCTTTCCCTCTCCTTCCCTCTTTCCTGATGAGGCAACCGTTGGTTGCGAAAGCTAGAATTTTGTGTGTATGTTTGTGTTTGTTTGTGTGTCTATCGACGTGCCGGCGCTTTCGTTCGGTAAGTCACCTCATCTTTGTTTTTATATATATTTTTCCCACGTGGAATGTTTCCCTCTATTATATTGTTTATTTATTAGCACGCTTACAAAATTAAAACTGACTGTGGAGTGTAATAATCAAAAGTCTGTGGTACGGCCAGTGTAGTTATCTGATATTCATCCACAACCATATAGAATCGAAATATGATGTGACTGATTTCCCAGACACCTCTAATGATGCAATGTGTGTTCTGAAGTGAATCATGTATTCAGGATATATTAGATAATGATAAATTTGCCTTTTGGAAATGTAAGGAGAGCAGGGAGGCAGTTCTGATGCAATTGATAATGAAAGAAAAATTGAAGAAAAATGCAAGATACATTCATAGAATTTAACAACCTTGAAAAAGCATTCAACAATGCAAAATGGTGCGAAAAGTTCAAAATTATGAGAAAAATAGGAATAAGCTACAGGGAAAGATCTACGGTATAAAATATGTACAAAAACCAAGAAAGAGTATTAAGAATGGACAACCATGAATGACGTGCTCATATTAAATAAGTTGTAGGACAGGGGCGTCGTCTAGTGGGATTAAAATACAGGGTGAAAGAATCAAAAATAAGATTCACAGATGACATTGCTGTCCTCAATGAAAGTGAAGATGACTTACAGGAAGTGTTGAATGGAATAAACAATCTGAGTACAGAATATGAACTGAGGGTAAACCAAAGGGAGACTAAAGTGATGAGAAGGAGCAGGAATGAGATTAACAATAAGCTTAACATCAAAACCAGAGGACCACAAAATAGACAAAGTGAAGGAAGAAATGTAACCCATAAAGCGTAAACTGTGGAAAAATTATACATGTGTTGATGCAAAACTGGGTGTGAATTAACATTGTGGGCATAGGAAATTTGATGGGAGCGATAAAAAATGTCATAAATAGCAGGAAAATGTAAATCCGGGGTTGTAAAAGTGGGGTTATACCGTAGGATGCTACATCTCGCTTAAGGGGTTAAACCTTTCTCTCTATTAATAATTTCATTGGATAACCTTATTTCGATGGTTTTCTTAAGTACACAACCCCAATAACGGAAAGTCAGAGTAATAGATTGTGTCTCTTTAAATGACATATTATGCCCTTCACTGAGACAATGTTCAGTGATGGTAGATTTTTCACACTGGAGCAAAGGTGTGGCATTGATGTTTCACATCATGAACTGTGGAAATAAACTGTCCAAAATAAGCCTTTCTGCAATGACAGGGAATTTTATATACCTATTGCTTCCATAGTTCCAAATCATCTTTAACAGATCCAAGAAGGGCTCTAGTCTCGGCCAAAGGACACTTTTTTTTTTTAATTATTATTTGAGGATTCTTGAAATCCCTGCAATGGGTAAAAAACAACTGATTCACTGATTTCAAGGGCCTGTTGTTGGTCCCCATGGTGATCCAAAGTAAACAGCACGAACAATTTGATGATCAGTCTATCCATTTTGCCTGAAAACAACCTTAAGGTAATCCATTCCATGTGTCAAATTATTAAAATCCAAAATAGCATAAGCTCTCTTGACCAGTGCAAGCAAAACTCCCATGCTTCAATGTAATGGATGAGAACTAGTACCATGGAAATAGTGGTCCGTATGTGTAGGTTTACACTATGTGCTATGTCCCAATGTCCTATTTTCTGTTTTATGTACTAAAAGCACCAAAAAAGGTAATCTGCCGTATTTTTCCATTCCCATCCCAAGTTTGATGCATGAAAAGCTTCCATTCCATGAGCCCAAAGGATAAAAATATCATCCACGTATTTCAAAAATATATGTGGGTTTAAGAGCTGTTCTGAGTGCAGCATCATCAAAATCTTCCTTGAAAGGATTGGCAACAATAGGAAAAAGAGAACTTCCCATTGCCATATGGTCAGTTTGTTCAAAAAATGGATCATTAAATAAAAAATATGTTTATGTCAATACATTGTGACACAGCTGAGCCGTTTTATCATCCAAAAGCCGACCAATTAGCAACAAGGACTACTCCAAAGGTACCAGAGCAAAAACTGAAACAACATCAAAGCTAACTAAAAGGTCAGATGTTCCGAGGCACAGTGGCTTCAAGTGTTGAATAAAATTGATCGAGTCGGATATATTATCACATTTCACATTTCCCCACATGAGAGCTAAGGACCGAAGCAAGATATGTGGCTGAATTATAAGTAGGACCACCGAAACATTGTGATGTCAGCATGATGAAATCCAGCCGCATACCCGTGAACAGCATCAAGTCTAAAAGTGTTATTTGAAATAAAAAATTATAATAAAATCACAAAATCCAATGTGCACTCCATGTTCATACAGCTGGAATCATTCCTGACATGGAACGGGTCCTTCCAGTTGCCATGAGGAGCACAGGATGCAGCCATCTGCAGAGGGTGGCTCACATTGGTACCAATGGTGTGTGTCGCTTTGGATTGGAAGAGATTTTCTCTGGTTTCGAGCAGTTAATAGAAGTGGTAAAGACTTCCAGTCTTGCTTGCAAGATGAAAGCAGAGCTGACCATTTGCAGCGTAGTTGACACGACCGACTGCAGACCTCTGGTACAGAGCAGAGTGGAGAGTCTGAATCAGAGACTCCGACAGTTCTGGGACCGTGTAGGCTACAGATTCCTCAACTTGCACCATAGGGTGGTTGGGGGTTCCACTGAATAGGACAGGTGTCCACTATACACAGGAGGCGGCTACATGGATAGCAGGGGCTGCGTGGCGTGGACTGGGGGTTTTTTTAGGATAGAGGTTCTCGGGAAAACACAAGATGGGCTTCAGTCACAAAGGGCGCAGGCTGAACACAGGAAGAACGTAGATACAGGAACCATTGGTATAACAGTTATAAATTGTTGTAGCTGTGTTGGGAAAGTACCAGAGCTCCAAGAGTTAGTGGAAAGGACTGACTCTCAAATCGTTATAGGCATATAGGCACTGAATGCTGGCTAAGGCCGGAGGTAAGCTCAGCTGAAATTTTTGTGAAGAGCCTAACAATGTTCTGAAAGGATAGACTAAATACAGTTGGCAGTGCTGTGTTTGCTGCTGTTAGAAGTAGTTTATCTCATCATGAAATTGAATTAGATAGTTCCAGTCGGTATGGGCAGAGGTCATTCTTGGCAACCGGAATGAAATAATAATTGGATCCCTTTACTGACCTCTCAATTCAGATGATACAATTGCTGAAAGGTTCAAAGAAAAATTGAGTTTGATTTCAGACACGTAGCGAACTCATACAATTATAGCTGGTGGCGACTTTAATTTACTTTCGATATGTTGGTGAAAATACACGTTTAATTTCGGAGGTACACATAAAACATCACCCGAAATTGTGCAAAACGAATTCTCTACAAACTATTTCAAGCAGTTAGTTCATGCGCCCACGAGAATAGTAAATGGTTGTGAAAACATACTTGACCTCTTAGCAACAAATAATCCTGAGCTAATAACGAGCATCAAGCTGGGATTAGTGAACACAGGGTTGTCGTAGCAAGCTTGAATATTGTAAACCTCAAATCCTCCAAAAATAAATGAAAAATATACCTATTAAAAAAAGCAGATGAAAATTCACTTGACACCTCCCTGAGAGACAATCTCCACTCCTCCCAAATTAACAATGTGTAAGTGTAGACCAGATGTGGCCTGAGTATTGGCAGCAACTGGGAGATTATACCAAATAAATCAACAAATGATAGATCTGATCCTCCTTGGTACACAGAACGGGTCAGAACACTGTTGCAGAGACAAGGAAAAAACATGCCAAATTTAAACAGACGTAAAATCTCCAAGATTGGCGATCTTTTACAGAAGCTCGAAATTTAGTGCGGACTTCACTGGGAGATGCTTATAATAGTTTGCACAATGAAACTTTGTCTCTAAACCTGGCAGAAAATCCAAAGAGATTCTGGTAATATGTGAAGTATGCTAGCGGCAAGACACAATTAATGCCTTCTCTGCACGATAGCAATGGAGATATTATCGAAGACAGTGCTGCTAAAGCAGAGTTATTAAACACAGGCTTCAGAAATTCCTTCATCAAAGAAGACAAAGTAAATATTCCAGAATTCAAATCAAGAACAGCTGCCAACATGAGTAACATAGAAGTAGAAATCCTCAGATTAGTGAAGAAACTTAAATCACTTAATAAAAGCAAGTCTTCTGGTACAGACTGTATACCAATTAGGCTCCTTTCATAGTTATGCTGATGAAATAGCTTCATACTTAACAACCATGTACAACCATTGGCTCAACAAACGATCCGTACCCAAAAACTGGAAAGTTGCAAAGATCACACTAATATTCAAGAAAGGTAGTAGGAATAATCCACTACATTACAGGTCCATATCATTAAGGTTGATATGCAGCAGGGTTTTGGAACATATATTGTGTTCGAACATTATGAATTACCTAAAGGAAAACAATCTATTGACACATGGTCAACACGGATTTAGGAAACATCGTTCTTGTGAAACACAACCACCTCTTCATTCGCACGAAGTGTTGAGTGCTACTGACATCGGATTTCAAATTGATTCTGTATTTCTGGATTTCCGGAAGGCTTGTAGTGGAACCCGTGTGCTTATGGAATATTGTCTCATTTGTGTGACTGGATTCATGATTTCCTATCAGAAAGATCACAATTCATACTAATTGACAGAAAGTCATCGAGTAAAAAAGAAATGATTTCTGGCATTCCTCAAGGTAGTGTTATACGCCCTCTGCTGTTCATTATCTATGTAAAAGATTTGGGAGACAATCTGAGCAGCCGTCTTATGTTGTTTTCAGTTGATGCTGTCATTTATCGACTAGTGAAGTCATAAGAAGATCAAAACAAATTACAAACCGATTTAGAAAAGATATTTGTATGGTGCAAAAACTGCCAATTACCAACTGACCCTAAATAAAGAAAAGTGTGAGGTCATTCAAATGCGCGCTAAAAGGAATTCGTTACACTTTGGTTACACGATAAATCAGTCAAATCTTGAGGCTGTAAATTCAACTAAATACCTAGGAATTACAATTGCGAGCAACTTAAATTGGATGGGACACAAAGAAAATGTTGTGGGGAAGGCTAACCAAAGACTATGTTTTATTGGAAGGACACTTAGAAAATGTAACAGATCTACTAAAGAGACTGCCTACACTACTCTTGTCCGTCCACTTTTAGAATACTACTGCACAGTGTGGGATCCGACAGGACTGATGGAGTACATAAAAAAAGTTTAAGGAAGGGCAGCACATTTTGTATTATCATGAAATAGGGGTGAGAGTGTCACTGGAATTATACAGGATTTGGGAAGGACAGCATTAAAACAAAGGCATTTTTTGCTGCAGCGAAATCTTCTGACAAAATTTCAATCTCGAACGTTCTCCTCCGAACATGAAAATATTTTTTTGCCACGAGCCTACATAGGGAAAAATGATCACCGTAACAAAATAAAGGGAATCAGAGCTAGCCTCAGAGAAAGATATATAGGTGTTCGTTCCTTTTGCGCACTATACAAGATTGGAATAAGAGAGAATTGTGAAGGTGGTTAAATGAACCCTTTGCCAGGTACTTAAATGTGGTTTGCAGAGAATCCATCTAGATGTAGAAATCCCACATGCTTATTGTACTGATTTTAAAAGTATCAATATAATAGAAGGAAACATTCCACGTGGGAAAAATTATATATAAAAACAAAGATGAGGTGACTTACCGAACGAAAGCGCTGGCAGGTTGATAGACACACAAACAAACACAAACATACACACAAAATTCAAGCTTTCGCAACAAACTGTTGCCTCATCAGGAAAGAGGGAAGGAGAGGGGAAGACGAAAGGAAGTGGGTTTTAAGGGAGAGGGTAAGGAGTCATTCCAATCCCGGGAGCGGAAAGACTTACCTTAGGGGGAAAAAAGGACAGGTATACACTCGCACACACGCACATATCCATCCACACATACAGACACAAGCAGACATATTTAAACTTAGACATATTTGGTCTTTAAATATGTCTGCTTGTGTCTGTATGTGTGGATGGATATGTGCGTGTGTGCGAGTGTATACCTGTCCTTTTTTCCCCCTAAGGTAAGTCTTTCCGCTCCCGGGATTGGAATGACTCCTTACCCTCTCCCTTAAAACCCACTTCCTTTCGTCTTCCCCTCTCCTTCCCTCTTTCCTGATGAGGCAACAGTTTGTTGCGAAAGCTTGAATTTTGTGTGTATGTTTGTGTTTGTTTGTGTGTCTATCGACCTGCCAGCGCTTTCGTTCGGTAAGTCACCTCATCTTTGTTTTTATATATGATTTTAAAAGTACTATTTTTCACATATTATAAGGTAAGGAAATGTTGAATGACCCGGTGCGCGGGCTCCCGGGCAGGCTTTTTTCACTCACTTGATGGACTCCAGGACGGTGGTGCGATTCTCGGCGGCCTTGAGGCGGATCTGCTCGAGGGCGATGTCGCGGTTCTCGCGCTCCGCCTTGGCGCGGGCGGCCGCCTCCGCCTCGGCGCGCTTCGCCTCCAGCTGCGAGCGCATCTCCAGCTCGCGGTCCAGCGTGGCGCGCCGCATCGCCTCCTGCCGCTCCACACTCGCCTCCTGCTTGCGCAGGTTCTCCTCGTTCACCTGCTGCTGCTGCTGGAGCTGGTCCTCGTACCTGCCGGACACACGCATCTCACTGTATTCACATACCGACAACATCCGGAGGTGCTAGAGCAAACCAATATACCTGACCTCTCAAACAAATGGCAATTTTGTTAACGTGGCTGCAAAACACAAAGTGTCGTGATGAAATCTTCAACCATTTCCAAATGTAATTAAAAAATTATGAGACATACATACTTGCAGTTTGTGGCAATGTATACAGCAACACAGAAAATTTAATGCAATTTTTTCTAAACAATTTCTTCATGTGCTAAATAATTGCAAAAAAAAAAAAAAAAAAAATTACACCTCAAGAGAGAACCAACTAATGGTGTGGTATGTGAAAACGAAATCACCTATTGCTTTCCAAGAACCTTCTGACCCGAATTTCAACAGCAGGCAACAGACACGATGATTAACACTCAGTATGACGAGTTCCTAGACACTAGGAGTATAAACAGACAGTCATGATCTGGCAGGAAATCAAAACTGGTGAAATGGTAAAGGAGATCAGCGACCTTCTCAAGAAGTCCATCAGAATCAGTTCGTCGGGCATCGAGAGAGTTCAACTCCACTCGCTCGACAGTTCACAAGGTCTGAGACAGGAGGAAGGGCAGCATCAGTTGTGAATTTTTAATCTGTTTATTTGATTGACTTCAGCTGTGTAGCTATCTTCGGTGCTACATGAATAAAAAACATAATGAGATTCAGGCAGCACAAACCAAAAAATTACATATTAATTTCATTCAAGTCGTGATTACTCAGCTAAAGATTCCATTCAGTCACACACTGACCAGTCTGGTGTGGCATCTGAAGACTACAAAGTGAAAGCTGAAATTTTAAATTCTGCATTTAAAAAAAAAATCATTCATGCTGGAGAGCTTGACAAACATTCTGTTTTTTTATCACTACACACAGTCCCTAAGGACAACGTAGTAATAAGCATCCCTGGCTTAGAGAAACAACAGAAGGCGTGAAAGCAACTAAGTGACCACGTCTGGATGGAATCCCAATCTGGTTTTAAAAAGAGTACTCTACAGCACTGGCTCTTTACTTAACCTGCATTTATCACAAATCTCTCGCCCAGGTCAAAGTCTAAAGCAACAGGAAAATGGCACTCACAACTTCTTTATACAACAAGGGTAAAAAGATGGACCCGCAAAATTACAGACCAATATCCTTAACATCAGTTTGCTGTAAAATTCTAGAATGTATTCTGACTACGAATATAATAAAATGCCTAGGGACCAAAAAAGCTTTAGTTCACAAATCACCACGGTTTTAGAAAGCATTGCTCATGCAAAAAACAGCTTACCCTTTTCTCATATGATGTACTGCAAACTTTGGATGAGGGGCAACAGATTCCAGATTCCTAGATTTCCTAAAAGCATTCAACAAGGTACCCAACTGAAGACTGTTAATGAAGGTACGAGAATGTGGGATAGGTTCCCAGATACGGGAGTGGCTCAAAGACTCCTTAAATAACAGAACCCCATGTGTTGTCTTCGACAACGGGTGTTCATCAGAGACAAAGGTATTGTCACGAGTGACCCAGGGAAGTGTCATAGGACCACTACTACATTCTATATAAATAGAGGACCTGGCAGAGATGGTGAGCAGCAATCTGCAGCTGTTTGGTGGTGATGCTGCGATGTATGGTAAGGTGTTGAAGTTGTGTGACAGTAGGGGGATACAAGATGACTTAAACAAAATTTCTAGTTGCTGTCACAAATGGCAGCTGGCATTAAATGTAGAAAAATGTAAGTTAATGTGGATGAGTAGGAGAAACAGTCCCGTAATATTCAGATACAGCACTTGCAGTGTCCTGCTTGACACAGTCACGTCGTTTAAATATCTGGGCATAACACTGCAAAGCGAGATCAAATGGCAATTTTGGTAAACATTTTCTTGGAAACAGTGATCAATAGAGTATTATATTCTAACTAAAGTTCAGTGTTGATCACGACACTTATCAACATCAGTTCACTTCGTAGCAGCTGAGGAGAGCTCCGCCTACCATCCTCCAAGGAAGCCATGGGTCTGAAGATGGTTATATAAATATAACCGAAACCGGTCACCTATGTTATTGACACATAAGTGTTGTGATCAAGACTGAACTTTAGTTAAAATTTGATATCAAATGGAATGAGCATTGGAGGACTCTCGTAGGGAAGGCGAATGGTTGACTTCAGTTTATTGGAAATATTTTAGGAAAGTGTGGTTCATCTGTAAAGGAGACTACATGTAGAACACTAGTGTGACCTATTCTTGAGTACTGTTCGAGTGTTTGGGATCTGTACCAGGTCGGACTGAAGTAAGACATTGAAGCAATTCAGATGTGGGCTATAGATTTTTTACTGGTGTCAATGCAAGTGTTATGGAGATGCTTGAGGAACTCAAATGGAAATCCCTGCAGGGAAGCAACAATCTTTTCGAGGAACACAATTGAGAAAATTTAGAGCACCAGCATTTGAAGCTGACTGCTGAATAATTCTACTGCTGCCAACATACATTTCACATAAGAACCATGAAGACACGATACGAGAAATTAGGGCTCGTATGGTCGCATATAGACAGTTATTTTTCTCTCGCTCTATCTGTGATTAGAACATAAAAAGGAATTGACCAGTAGTGGTTCAGGGCACTCTTTGCCACACATGCACAGTGGCTTTTAAAGTATGTAGGTATATACAAATTTAGGTGTAGGTATAAGTAACATCACATATGGTACGACACTGACATTACAGATAACAAATATTTAAACTGAGCTTGCTGCTGACATTTCCGTTCATCTAACCTTGATATGTGATGTCAATAGTAATTAGTGACCCATTTGTTATACTACCACTGATGTTTACATACTTGCTGAACATAGTTTAGTATTTAAAGGAGCCATTGTAATGTTATGTAAAGCTACAAAAATTTAGCATACAAACTACAATAATAAGGAGGGTGTTAGTTATTGTTGACATCACATCCCCAAGTTAGCTGCATGGACATGTAAGTAGCAATCTAGTTTAACTCTTTGCTATCTGTAAGGTCTATGTGGTACCATGTGCGATTTTATTTACGATTAGTCGTCATGGCAAGGATGTAGTTGGTATGTAAATTTATTGTTTACAAGCTGAAGTGTTTGTGATCTGGTTTGAATTTATATTTTAATGTCCAATTCCAATTATGTTCTTTTATTCATGTAATACTGAAGATAACAATACCAGAGAAGGAAAGTTGCTACTCACCATATAGCGGAGATGCTGAGTCGCAAAAGGCACAACAAAAAGATTCACACAATTACAGCTTTCAGCCATTAAACACTTTGCCAGCAGTGCACACACATACATATACACGCGCACAGTCCACTCTCCCCCCCCCTCCCCCCCCCCCCCCCCCCCCCCACACACACACACACACACACACACACACACACACACACACACGCACTCTCTCTCTCTCTCTCTCTCTCTCTCTCTCTCTCTATGGTGAGTAGCAACTTTCCTTCTCTGATATTGTTACATTCCATCCTGGATTTTCCACTGTTTGATTTAACACTGAAGATATCTGCACAGTAGATGAAATGGATCTGCAATACACAGATTAAAAACTTTCGACTGATGCTACCCTTCCTCCTATCTCTGATCTCATTAATACAGCCATTAAGCACACTGTTCCTGATGGAAACAAACCTGAGGACTCCAAAATGTGCTGAATAAAAGACCTGGCTTTGTCATTTATGAACTTCAGAGTGTGCAAGCACAGAAGCAAACTGATTTGCAGCTATGCCACAAATTTGCTATTGACTGGAAGAAGCAAAACTCCAGCTACCAACAAAATGCCACATTCTCTGACAAAGAAACCTTCCACACAAGAGGGAGGGTTAATCAGCACTACGCAACTTGTGTTCAGGAAACAGCCAGAGTTTTCGGGAATGTGTCAGTGACAGTGAAAAAATGAATGTGTGGAGTGCACTGTGGGAAGACAGCGTAATTGGACCATTTTTTTTTTTTCATTCTTCATTGAACAAACAGTAACAGCAACTGCTTATCTGGACATGCTTGAGCAACTTGCTATCCCTCAACTTCATCTTTATCAGCCAAAGGTAATTTTTCATGAGGATGCTGCACCACTGCACTGGTATTTACCTGTTCCTGACTTCCTGGACCAAACATCTCCGCAGCAACAGAAGTCATAGCGCATACATGTTTGTGGTGTACGGCATGGTGTCTTAAAAAACACAAGCTGTAGAGCACCAAATATTCAAGGAGAAGAATTTGGCAGAGCACTAGAGGAGATAAGTTGAAACAAGGCATACGAAGCACATCACATTCACTCACAATTATTGAGATCCTTCGGAGAATATAATGTGACAAAATTATTCTGTCCAGGATACGAGATAGATGAGACAAGTGGAATACCATCATACTTCAATAAAAAAAAAGTAATGATTCCAACTCCAAAAAAGGCAGGTGCTGACAAGTGCCATGGTTGCAAAATACTGACGACAATTATTTAAATGTGAATGAAATTATTGGTAGAAGCAGACCGTAGAGAAGATCAGTTGAGTTCGAGACAAATGTTGCAGGAGCACGCAAGGCACACTAAGACTTATGTTAGGCCGGTATTACACTATCAAATTTCTTTGTCCAATACCTTTGTCCAAAATCTTTGTCAAAGATATTTGATAGTGTAATAGGGACTTTGTCAAATGTCGTCCAATATTTGATCAAATCTAGGGCCTCGCTGTATATTTGATCAAAGAAACCGCTTGTCTTCTGTTCACTGCAATGTGACATGTTACCACGCGGAGCGCTAGCATCGCTGTAGCGTTCTGTCGTCTGTAGTGTTTTTATAACCATTGCCGGAAAATACTATTGGTGTGTGCCAACAACTACAAAATTAATAGATATGTCTGAAGCTGATGAGGCGCTTTACAACGTGAGGCACCCTGAATACAAAAATAGATTAAGAAGATTGGAGACCTGACCTGACCTAACCTAACCCAACCTAATCTAACATAACCCTCTCCTGTAGCAAGGACTCGGAGTGTTATAGTGAGCCTGTCTTCTGAAGATGTAGCAGTTCTTAAGTGAATAATGTGCTTTGTGATATGAGGATACACTTCATTGAGCACATACAGAAATGTATGCTCGTCCATTCTTAAGTAATTGACGTACGACTTGACGTCTTCCACTGTAAGCTCACGTAACAAGTTTTGTTGAATGCTTTTATCGTGTCGTCATAAAACCCACGGCTTCACCCAGATTAGATTAGTTTTTCGTTCCATAGATCCGTGCTGAGGAGATCCTCGTGGATGTGGAACATGTCGATTTTTTTAGGCTGAAATAACAATACTAATAGTATGAATAAATACATCATTTGTTTCTATTAAAAATTTCGCCAATGGAGTAGAAGGAGTTGGCCAGTAGTAAGTCTTTCAGGCTCCTTTTAAACTGATCTTTATTTCTAACTAAATTTTTTATGTTTCCTGGCAAATTATTGAAGATGAGTGTTCCTGAGTAGTGGACCCCTTTTGGAACTAAAGTAAGTGCTTTTAAGTCCTTGTGCAGATCATTTTTGTTCCTGGTATTGTATGTATGAACTGAGTCGTTTGTTGGAAAAAGAGATATATTATTTACGACAAATTTCATTAAGAAGTAAATATACTGAGAGGCAGTAGTTAGTATACCCAGTTCTTTGACTTCAAGATTTACCCCAAAATATTATCCCATATGACATTATGGAATGAAAGTATGCAAGCTTTTTCATTTTTATGTTGCCTATGTCTGCTAACACTCGAATTGCAAATACAGATTTGTTAAGGCCTTTCTGCAGTTCTGTGGTGTGCTCCTCCCAACTGAATTTATCATCACGTTGTAATCCCAGGACTTTTAAGACTGTCAACCTCGTATGTATGGTTCCATTTTTTCCCTCCACTTCTTTTCCGCATGTGCACACAATGCAATTGGAGTACGTAGAACTGCTGCGGTTAATAACAAGTTGTTGTCAGCCATCTTGAAATTTGACGAAAAATTTGATGACAGTGTAATACCCCTTGTAGCGCTACGTCAAAGATCTTTGTCAAATATATTGGACGGAATATTGGATCACATATTTGATCAAATCTTTGACAAAGAAATTTGATAGTGTAATACCGGCCTTAGAAGATGGGTTAAGGAAAGCAAACTCACTTTCATGGCATTTGCTGATTTTAGAGAAAGCTCTCGACGGAGTTCATGGAATACCCTCTTCGAAATTTTGGAGGTGGCAAGGATAAAATGTTTGGAGGGTGCGGTTGTTTAGAACTTGTACAGAAACCAGAAACTGAAGGACGTAAGAGGGAAGCAGTGGTTGAGAAGGGCACGAGACAGAATTGTACCTCATATCATTGTTATTCACACTGTGGACTGAGCAAGTATGATGTGTGTTCAGTAAGTATGCAACACATTTTTTTTCTGAAAGCAGGGTGGTTTTATTCAGGATTCCAAACCACCTTATTGTTCCCCTGTATTCAGGTTACAAAAAACTATTTGTCAGCATGTTGTTGTTGTTGTTGTTGTTGTTGTTGTTGTTGTCTTCAGTCCTGACTGGTTCGATGAAGCTCTCCATGCTACTCTATCCTGTGCAAACTTCTTCACCTCCCAGTACCTACTGCAACCTACATCCTTCTGAATCTGCTTAGTGTATTCATCTCTAGGTCTCCCTCTGTGATTTTTACCCTCCACACTGCCCTCCAATGCTAAATTTGTGATCCCTTGATGCCTCAGAATATGCCCTACCAACCGATCCCTTCTTCTAGTCAAGTTGTGCCACAAACTCCTCTTCTCCCCAATTCTATTCAATACCTCCTCATTAGTTACGTGATCTACCCATCTCATCTTCAGCATTCTTATGTAGCACCACATTTCGAAAGCTTCTATTCTCTTCTTGTCCAAACTATTTATCGTCCATGTTTCACTTCCATACATGGCTACACTCCATACAAATACTTTCAGAAACCACTTCCTGACACTTAAATCTATACTCAATGTTAACAAATTTCTCTTCTTCAGAAACGCTTTCCTTGTCATTGCCAGTTTACATTTTATATCCTCTCTACTTCGACCATCATCAGTTATTTTGCTCCCCAAATAGCAAAACTCCTTTACTACTTTAAGTGTCTCATTTCCTAATCTAATTCCCTCAGCATCACCCGACTTAATTCGACTACATTCCATTATCCTCGTTTTGCTTTTGTTGATGTTCGTCTTATATCCGCCTTTCAAGACACTGTCCATTCCATTCAGCTGCTCTTCCAGGTCCTTTGCTGTCTCTGACAGAATTACAATGTCATCGGCAAACCACAATGTTTTTATTTCTTCTCCATGGATTTTAATACCTACTTCGAATTTTTCTTTTGTTTCCTTTAGTGCTCGCTCAATATACAGATTGAATAACATCGGGGAGAGGCTACAACCCTGTCTCACTCCTTTCCCAAACGCTGATTCCCTTTCATGCCCCTCAACTCTTATAACTGCCATCTGGTTTCTGTACAAATTGTAAATGGCCTTTCACTCCCTGTATTTTACCCCTGCCACCTTCAGAATTTGAAAGAGTATTCCAGACAACATCGTCAAAAGCTTTCTCTAAGTCTACAAATGCTAGAAACGTAGGTTTGCCTTTCCTTAATCTATTTTCTAAGATAAGTCGTAGGGTCAGTACTGCCTCACGTGTTCCAACATTTCTACGGAATCCAAACTGATCTTCCCCGAGGTCGGCTTCTACCAGTTTTTCCATTCGTCTGTAAAGAATTTGCGTTAGTATTTTGCAGCCGTGACTTATTAAACTGATAGTTCGGTAATTTTCACATCTGTCAACACCTGCTTTCTTTGGAATTGGAATTATTATATTCTGCTTGAAGTCTGAGGGTATTTCGCCTGTCTCGTACATCTTGCTCACAAGATGGTAGAGTTTTGTCAAGACTGGCTCTCTCAAGGCTGTCAGTAGTTCTAATGGAATGTTGTCTACTCCCGGGGCCTTGTTTCGACTCAGGTCTTTCAGTGCTCTGTCAAACTCTTCACGCAGTATCGTACCTCCCATTTCATCTTCATCTACATCCTCTTCCATTTCCATAATATTGTCCTCAAGTTGTATAAACCCTCTATATACTACTTCTACCTTTCTGCTTTCCCTTCTTTGCTTAGTACTGGGTTTCCATCTGAGCTCTTGATATTCATGCAAATGGTTCTCTTTTCTCCAAAGGTCTCTCTAATTTTCCTGTAGGCAGTATCTATCTTACCCCTAGTGAGATAAGCCTCTATATCCTTACATTTTTCAACATAATCTCCATAATGTCACCTTACTGGGAGGGCCTTTTTGCCCAAACAGTACCACTGCACCAGTAAACATCAGAGCCAATGTGTTGCTAGTATCAATGACCTCCCCATCATACACATATTGCTTCCAGAGGAGTACATTCTGCACAAATGTTCCTTCATTGTTCTTTATTGTTGTCTGTTATGTGGCGAGAAACCCAGTGGACCCATGCCTTTGAGTACCCTAAATGGTTGACAATTGTGTCAGCACTACGATGTCCAGTTGTACAGCAAGGTGTCTGATCACTTTGAATCAGAGTGTTCGCATGCTACAAAGGGTGTTCAAAAAGTTTTGCACAGTAGTCTCTATTTTTTTTTATATTTTTTGCAAGAGGAGAATGAAATTTTTTGTGAACATACTTGGAACATTTAGTTGTAAGTTGGTGTATAAAAGTATTTTCTTTTATTTACAGGTGAGCCATAACAGACTGTGAAGTAGATGTCAGCTTGCGACAAGGGTCGGTGATGGAGTTCCTCTTCAAGACCAACGATGACTCTGCCGCATCGATTCACAGGAAGTTGCTCCCTGTTTATGGGCAGGACACAGTAGATCACAGCAGTATCCAGCGGTGGTTGCAGAGGTTTAAAGATGGTGATTCCTCTCTACTGGACAATGCACTATGCGGTAGACCATCAACGGCAGTGAGTGATGTGAATAAGGAGGCCACTGATCGAATCATCCAAAATGACAGGTGCGTGATGACACACAGCTTGCTGAAATGACTTGTTTGTCATTGGGTAGTAAGGTATCACTGATACAGTCATTGGGTACCGAAAAAATCTGTGCACGATGGGTGCCCGGATTATTGACAAGAAAAATGAAAACTAAGAGGAAGAATGTGTGCGAGGGTCTCATGAAGACCTTTACTGAAGAGTGGAAACAGTGTTTTGATGGCGTCATTACCCAGGATGAAACACGGTTGATTTGTCCGAACCTGAGAGCAAAACCCAATCCATAGAGTGGCGCCATCCGGGTTCCCCTCGGAAGAAGAAACCAAGACTTTCACGAACAGCAGGCCGTAAGGTGATGGACTCCTTCTTCTGGGATCAGTGTGGTGTCATTTTCATTGACTTTTTAGAACCTGGCTTCACAATTAACCAGGACCGTTACTGTTTGTCATGGGACAAGCTGCAACGTGCCATCAAGACTCAAACCACAGCTTCAGGTTCAGCTGATCAAGACCACACCATGACAATGCCAAACCCCATACAGCCTTTATGACGCAGCAGAAAATCAGGAACATGGGTTGGAAAATTGTTCGTCATCCTCTCTACAGTCTGGACTTGGCTCCGTCTGATGTTTACCTCTTTGGTCATCTGAAGGCCCACCTGTGCGGTAAACCATTTGATAGTGAGAAAGACCTTATTTCCTATGTCAAGCGATGGTGCAAAAGTCAATCCCCAGAATAATACCAAAGTGCATTTACAGCATGGAAAGAACATAGGGCCAGATGAGTCACAGCTGATGGAGGCTACATTGAGTAGGCTCAATGTACAGCCTGCATGTTCACAAAAAATTTCATTCTCCTTCTGCAAAACATACAAAAATTAGACATGACTGTGCAAAATTCTTTGAACACCTTTTGTACAATACTGCAGGGGCCACAGCAGGAGAGATTGGACAGGTTTGCATGACTGGCTGTTCTGCCAAAAGAAACTAAATGACAGCTCTCTGCTTGGAAAGCACCTCTTGTCACAGACACCATTTTGAAGGCTACATACAGCACTGCCACCTATTGGAACTCCATCAAACTATAGGGGCTGAAATGGGAATATTCCACGATGTCCCACAATAAATTCCTCATTATTTCAATCAAAGCAGGCTGAGGCAAAAAATTTTGCTTTACTAATTGAATGCCCCCTCTTGCAGTAAATAAAAGCAAAGAGAAAATTGGGAACAGAATTAAATTTCAAGGAGGGGAGTGGGGGGAGGAGGGGGGCAGGGGAGGGGGGTGAATTAAAACTTTGAGGCTTGCCAATGACGTTGTGATTCTGTTTGAGACGGCAAGGAACTTGGAATAGTAGCTGAACGGAATAGATGATGACCTGAAAGGAGGTTGTAAGATAAACAGAAACAAAAGTAATAATGGAAGTAGTCATACTAAATTAGCAGATGCTGACAAAATTAGCTTTGCAAATGAGACACAGAAAGTAGTAGATGTGTGTCGCTATTTGGGTAGCAAAATAAGTGACCATGGTCATGTAAAGAGGATATAAAATTGAGAATGGCAATACTAAGGGATACATTTCTGAAAGCAACATTTGTTAACGTAAGTCATAAATATAAGTCATATACAGGGTGCACCATTTATCTTGACCACCCTAGATAACTGTTCGTCCAGATACAAATTACCAAATGTTTCAAGCAAATGTTCTTTAGCTGTCAGGGGGACATCAATCAGTATGATTGCCTTCGTTGCACCTTTGTTTTTTACAAAGATATGAACAATGGTGTGACTCTTTTAAATGGCGATCTGTATTTTTTATTCGGTAATTCATTTCCTCTCTTAAAGACCTATTCAAAAATGTATCACAGTGTACCATTCACTCAAAAACAATGTTATTAATTACATAACACAACACTGACACTGATGTTCCCACTGCTTAGTGCAGGTACTCGGGGTAATGGGCCACATCCCCATGCTGACGCTGACGAGGACAGATGTAAACATAAGTAGAATACACACCCGTCATTCCGTCAACCATCGTCAGTTGAAGAGTTGTAAAATGTACACAAACGACGAGATGATTGAAATGCTACTCATCTATGGGGAATGCAAGTTATCAGAACAGTAATTGCAATACTGTTTTCTTACGTACGGATACGGGTACATTTAGTACAGTAGTTTAGTCCTTTTAAATACTGTTGTGTAGAGTAGGCATACTGTAAAGGCTGTCCTTCCTACAAACTGCATCGACATAATGTTTCTTTTATTGTTGTTGAAGTTAGGCGAAATGCTACGCAGGCAGTGGAACTGTACAGAGAGTGATATTGTGACAAGAACCCACTTTCCCGACAGATGTTTTCTCGTCTCGTTGTGACACTTCACGAAACAGGAAGTTTCAACCCACGACAATGCTATTGTCGTAGCACTCGCACAGATGAAGCTGCCGAAGTTACTGTTCTCGCTTCCATTGCTATGGATGCACATGTGAGCACACGACAGCTTGAACAAGAGACTGACATTCCTAAAACCAGTGTACATCTCATTCTTACACATCACCGGTTTCATCCTTACCATGTACACCTACATCAAGAAGAGCATGGGAATGATTTCCAGAATCGTGCACAGTTCTGTCAGTGGGCACAGCAGCAAATCCTCACCAACCCGAACTTCTCCTCCAATGTTCTATTTACGGATGAATGTTCCTTCTCAAACAAAGGACAGGTAAATACAAGGAACACGGATTATTGGTCCAGCGACAACCCACAGGTGGAACATCAATGTCAATGGAGAGTTAACGTCTGGTGTTGGATGCTTAGTACTACCGTTATTGACCCTTATTTCATCAATGGTAGTCTAGATGGCACAGAGTATCCCAACTTCCTCAGACGAATTCTTCCACCTCTTCCGGATGAAGTGCCGCTAAGAACTAGAATGCTTATGTGGCATCAACACGATGGATGTCCAGCACATAATGCCTTGCGTGCACGTCGTGTTCGGAACTGAAGCTATCCTGCCAGATGGATCAGTCGAGGAGGAACAGTTACTTGGCCTGCTAGGTCTCCTGATTTAAAATCCTCTGGACTTTTTTCTTTGGGGATGCATTACAGACATCGTCTATTGCAATATTCCAACAACTCCGGAGAACATGCAGAAATGTATCGTACTTGCTTGTAATTCTCTTCAGCAGGCACCACTAGAAGCAGTAAATAATTCCTTCATTCAACGAGTGCACCAGTGTATCGGTGTCCAGGGTCACCACTTTGAGCGCTTTTGAATGTTCTACTCCTGGCCAGTGGTACAGGAGAGTCAAAGTCAATTTTGTGTTATGGTTTTACTGGGTTTTCATTTGTTTGCTGACAACTCCAGCAAGTGGACGAGTTTGTGATCCCTGGCTCAAAGTCAGTGTTGTGTTACGTAATTAATGATGTTGTGTTTCAGTGAATGGTACACTGTGATACATTTTTGAATAGGTCTTTAGGAGAGGAAATGAATTACCGAATAAAAAATACAGGGTGCCATTTAAAAAAGTCATACTGCTGTTCATATCTTTGTAAAAAACAAAGCTACAATGGCAGCAATCATGCTCATTGATTTCCCCCTGTCTGCTAAAGAACATTTGATTGAAACAATTTGTAATTTGCATCTGGTCAAACAGTTATTTAGGGTGATCTGGATAAATGGGACACCCTTTATAGTTGATGTTCCCGTCACATATTGAGTATCACTTTGACTACGATAAGGATGTAGGCTGAAGTGACGAATTAAAGTTTGCACCAGCGTCGTGATTCAAACTTGGGTCTCGTGCTTACTAGACAGCTGCGCTACCCGCTGCATCACGCTGGCACTGCGGCTACCACCACTGCACAGTTTACACTAGTACGTCTCCATCTCAGGTTCGAATCCCAGCAACTGGTATAAATCTTAATTCATTACTTCAGCCTACATCATTATCATAGGCAAATTTCAGCATTACAAAGTCTTTTCTGAATGTATCTGTGTGAAGTGTTGCCTTGTAAAGAACTGAAACTTGGATGATAAACAATTCAGGAAAGGAGAGAACAGAAGCCTTTGAAATGTGGATGTGGAGAGAAGGAATTTATGGCACAACTTGACTAAAGATGGGATTTGGTTGATAAGACAATTCCTGACGCAGAAAGAAATTGCCAGTAAGTGTGGCTGGTAAAAATAGTACGAGCAGGTCTAGGCATGAATACAGTAAGCACGTTCTAGTGGATGTAGGTTGCACAGTTATGCAGAGGTGGAGAGACTTGAGCTGCATCAAGCCTGTCATCAGACTGAAGACAACGGCAATGACATATTAACATGCCGACAATATTCAATGTTATGGTACCTAGATGGAAATGATTGCACTTTTATTATTGTCTAAAACACTTGCTTTCAACAACTTGGTTACAACGAATGAAGGTCACTTATGATATAACAAATATTTCAGCGTAATAGGGTTGAATCAAAAGTAATGCCTCCACCTTTGTTAATTTGGTTTGGATGGTAATATTTTAATAAATCGAACAAAAATAACCTTTAGAATGTGATATTTAATTAATAATATTCACCTTTCCAATTGGACACATTTCTACCAACAATGAACAAGTTTTCTGAAGCCGTCATAGAAGAAATCGACACACTGTTTCTTCGACCACAGTCTCACAGTTCTCTCAACATCCTCATCATAAGCATAATGGTGTCCCCGCAGATCGTCTTTCATTATCGGGAACAGACGGAAGTCAGACGGTGCTAAATCTGGACTGTATGGAGGATGCCGTACGGTGGTGAGATCCAGTCTCTGAAGCTCTGCTGTGGTGGCACGTGAAGTGTGTGGCTTGGCATTGGCATGCTGCAGGAAAACATTTACCTTTTCCTTTCGGACACTTGTTAGCCGTCATTTCAGAGATCGCAGCATTGTGATGTAACGCTCTGAATTTATTGTTGATACACTATCAAGGAAATCAACATGGATAACACCATCTGCGTCCCAGAACACTGTGGCCATGAGTTTTCTAGCTGAGAGGTGCGTCTTGAATTTCTTTTTCTGGGGCGAGTCTGTGTGTCGATATTCCACAGACTGACGTTTCGACTACGGATTGTAAAGGTGTACCCCAGTTTCATCTCCTGTCACACTTGAATGGGAAAAGTCATCACCTTCATTCTCGTAATGCGAGAGGAGGTCCTGGCAAGTTTCAAGTCTGTGTGCTTTCATTTCAGGAGTCAGCATCCGGGCTACCCATCGTGCACAGATCTTCCGATAGCCAAGCAAAGCAATAATGTGACCCACACATTCTTGTGAAATGCCGATTGTGCTTGCAATTCCTCTCTGAGTGATACGATAATCGTCCTGAATCAATCTGTCAACATTTTGCTTGTCAAACTCGATGGTTGTTGTCACAGGACGTCCAACTCTCTGTTTGTCATGCAGGACAGATGTTCCCGCCTCAACATCTTTAAACTTACTCGCCCAACCACGCACAGTACTCACATCAACACAATCACCATAAACTGCTTTCATCCTCTGATGAATAACCTTTGGGGTGACACCTTCTGCTGTCAAGAATTCAATGACTGCATGTTGCTTAAATCGCATTGACCGACCGTCTGTGCAGGGTTCCAAACTTTACACAGTAACAATACAACCGTCCAATGCTAAGGCTTCCCACCAACTGGAGCTGTACAGAAGAGGCTATGGAACAAGCAGTACCTGCCGCATACCAATGCTGCCAACTGTTGAAGAGTTACAAAGGTGGAGGCATTACTTTTCAGTCAACTCTCATACTTAAGTCTCAGGCGTACCTATCAGAAGAAAATATTAGAAGGGTTCAACTGTAGGAATCGATAATATCCCATAAACAGTCAATACTGACATTGAACAGTATGTTTGTAATAAAATGAAAATATTTTTAACAGAGTTCACATGTGTACACAGTTCCTTACGGCAGGTCCTTCGAGGTGGAATGAGATTCAAGATTTCATCAATATTCTACATTTAGTTAGTAAAGTGAAAGTTGTGAAAGATCCAGCTGGGAAAAGCAGCGAGCTTGTGGATGTCTACAACAAATGGGTCTGAAGATGGTATCATAGACCGAAGTTCATAACCAGATGTAAAATATTGTGGTCAGTAACTACAAAAAATCTTTTCCTTAATCACTGTGGACTTTGCTGTGACTGTGTTGCAACTTGTGAGCTATCTCTGCATATAAAAGTCAATGTCCCAACTGACTGACTCACTCACTCACCATCACCCAGCCCATACCACTAAGGATAAAAATTTGAAATTTGCAGGCGGTGGTGATCTTATGCTGTAGGCATCATTTAAGAAGGGATTTTTGGGTATTCCATTCCTATGGGAGTGACGTGATCTTATGCTGTAGGCATCATTTAAGAAGGGATTTTTCGGTATTCCATTCCTACGGGGGTGAAGTCGGGAATGGAAGGTCTTTTGTCGTTACTAAGCAAATTTGAAGCTAGACCTATGAAACTTGGTATTTGGTTTCTTGGACAGAAATAAAGAAACGACTGTTTCAGCATTTTTGAAAATTTAGCCCTCATGAGGGTAAAATAGTGCGAGAAAGCTTTTTTCAAAAGAATAAATCATTATTAAAGTATTTTTAAAGCTACATCTATGGAATCCAGTGTTTGACTTCTCAGTTACCAATAAAAAGAGTGTGTGAGGCGAGAAAGGGGATGAAATGGTTTTTTTGAAAATATTTCATTATGAAAGTGTTTTTAAACCTAAAGCTATGCAAATTTGAATTTGGTTTCTTGGATAGAAATCAAAAAAATGTGTGTGTGTCACTTATTCTGGAAATTCTACCCCTATGGGGTTGAAATGGGAAGTGAAAATTTTTTATTAACTATTTCATCATGCAAGCATTTTTGAAGCTAAATCAATGAAAAGTTCTAGTTGGCTTCTCTTTCAGTAATGAAACACTACACCTTTCAATGTCTTTGGAAAGTTGACCACTTAGTGGTTAAATTCTGTATGAAAATATTTCATTGGAAAGCATTTTTTGAAGCTAACTCTTTGAAAACTGGTATTTGGCTTCTCGGTTGGAAATGAAAAAAATTTGACTCACTATCGCACATACACTTATCGTCAAAAGTACGATCATACGGAGTATCAAGAGAAACTGAGACTGATTTGAGGAGTTCTTGGTAGGGTAGACACAGAAGAGCTTCTGTGAAGTTTGGAAGGTAGGAGACGAGGCACTGGCAGAATTGAAGCTGTGAAGATAGGTCACGAGTCGTGCTTCGGTAGCTCAGATGGTAGAGCACTTGCCCGCAAAAGGCAAAGGTCCCGAGTTCGAGTCTCGGTCTGGCACACTGTTTTAATCAGTCAGGAAGTTTCATATCAGCGCACACTCTGCTGCAGAGTGAAAATCTCATTCTGGAAACAACATGTTATCTTGGACAGAGAGTCATCATCAGATGTAGAAGTAACTTTGGGTGTGCCCCAGGAGGTATGTTGGGATCCTTGCTGTTCATGTTGTATATTAATGGCCTTGCAGACAATATTAATAGTAAAATCAGGTCTTTGCCAGATAATGCAGTTATCTACAATCAAGTACTGTTGCAAAGAAGCTGTATAAATTTTCAATTTAATCCTGATAAGAATTCACAGTGGTACAAAGATCGGGAACTTGCTTTAAATGTTCAGAAAAGTGAAATTTTACACTTCACAAAACGAAAAAACGTAGTACTGTATGACTAAAATATCAGTCAGTCACTGTTGGAATCAGCCAAATCATACAAAAACCAGGATGTAACACTTCGTTTGGATATGAAATGAAATGATCACAGTGGTGCAGTCGTCGGTACAGGAGACTTCTTACAAATCACTCATGCAACTGGTTCTAGAATATTGCTCAGATGTATGGGACCCTTACCAGATAGGACTAACAGGAGATATTGATAGCATACAGATTAGGGCAGCACAAATTGTCACAGGTTTGTTTAAGCTGTGGGAGACTTGCACAAAGATACTGAAAGAACTGCTGCACTCCACCTGTGAATGGATCAGGAAGAAACCCTAATAACTGGTATAATGGGATGTACCCTCTGCCATGCACCTCATGGTGGTTTGCAGAGTATAGACGCAGATGTAGAATGGAAAGAGGTACTTTCAGGTCATTGCCGCAGCCCCGAATAGCTGGGCATGCAGTAGATAGGGCCCTTAATAAACAAATAGCACTGCTTTAACATCAAACCAGAAGTTAGCTGAGGACATAGTATCATTTGCAAGCTGATACGCTCTAAGGGGGGAGCCTAATCCAGGGACCTCAAAACCTCACCACTCACCCTCTGTGGCTCTGCTGGTGAGTACAATCGTGCAAAGCAAGTTTAAATTGCCTTCCAAGAGAAAAGCAGAATTGTCACCGGATGTCTGAAACCCACACCCCTGCACAAGATCCAGCACCTAGCTGGCATTATCTGTCCAGCCATCCATAGAGAAGCAGCAGCATTTAAACAACGATTTAAATCAGCTGAGTCACAATGCCACTTCATTTACGGTCTGAGGACTTGTCTGGTATATCAGTAATTTTGTTTATGGGTCAGTGAATTTGGGTAACAATTTTGTGTCAGACATAAGAGGCGTCAACGGCTGCTCATTTGTCGGCAGAGCAGTTGCTGACCTATACTGTGCCCTGTACTCGCCTATAAGAGCCAATCATTGCTGTGCCCTGCTCCGTCTACTGCTAGTTGCACGGTAGCTCCCAGCTCCCATCATAATCTAAACGTGATCAAACAAATCCCTTATAAAACTGCACGAGGCGGGACCTGTCAGCTCCCCAGGTTTTTCCGCTAAGGCATTTCAAAATATTCAATGAATGGAAGCTAAGTTAATTTTGAGTCAAATAATAAACCCAAAAAGCACACAGTTTCTTGAAAACATAAAAAATTGTGTCCCTTTGTGGGTCCTGGTTGGTTAAAACTTAAACAAGTACAGTTAAAATTTAAACATGTAGTCTTCTAGGGCAAGAGCCAAAAACCAGGCATCCTGGCCCAGGTTTCCAGCCTCCTATGGGTCAGCTGTAGCTGCTTCGTCATCATTATAAGATCAGACGAAGAGTAGAAGATTGCAAAGTCGACCACAAACAAAGAGCATTTGCCAGGGCTCCTGACTGTGGGGGAAATGCCACTGATAGTGATGGCAAACAATATGACACTAAAAACACTGTCTTAGGTGACCCCATTCTCTTGAATATAAGAGTCAGAGACGGCATCTCCAATGTGATACTGAAAACACTGATCGTCAAGAAAGGATTGGATAAGAAGTGTCAGGTGTCCACATAGTCCCCATTATGAAGTTAGTGAAGGATGTTGTACCTCCAAGTAGTGTCACATGCTTTTTTTGAAATCAAAAAACACACAAACCAAATGGTTTCAGTGTAAGGAGGACTCCTTTATCGCCACCTCCAGTAGAATTAAGTTGTCAAGGGTGGAATCGTACTGCCTGAAAGTGCACTGGGAATGGCTTAGGTAACCTTGGGATCGAGCAGCCAGACAAGGCAGCAGTTAACAATGCATTCGAGAGTCTTACCCATACGACTGGTAAGGGCTGCACTCCAGCAACTGTTAAGAGCACTACAGCCCTTGCCTGGCTTCCAGGATGGAATTAATATTGCCTCCTTCCAAGTTGCGGGGTACAGTCCATCATACCAGATCTGATTGAAACAAGAGGGAAGCTGTCCTTTCACTTTAAGGTACAGGTGATAGAGCATGGCATGTGGATCTCATCAGGTCCTGAGGCAGTGACTCTGGCTGCAGACAAAGTTGATTCCAGTTCCCACATGGAGACTGGAAGGTTGTAGACTTCCTCATTATGCAAGAAGAAACTGAGCTTCATCACCTCTGCAGGCACACGGAACACCTAAAAATCAGCAGCTTGCCTGGATGACGTGTAACAGTAAAGAAGTGTTCAGCTAAAACCCGAACCATTTCTTGTGGCATGTCCACCAAGACCTCATTATTTGACAACGCCGTAAGGGGATGTGTACTGCCCTTGCCTGAAATCCGTCTTCTTGATTCCCAAACTTGCGCAGTGATGTGGACCGACTGATGGCAGTCGCGAACTGCCTCCAGGAAGACCTCTTCCATTCTTTTATCACTCACCTCGCATGTGCTCTCACAGATCTAAAGACCTAGTGTGTGACAAATTTCCAAGTCTATCCATTCCTGAGATGGATGGGCACAGAGGCAGTTGGATAACAAATGACTTTTTGTGTGATATCATTACAAATTAACAATTTCAGATTTTTTCCCCTTTACTTATACTGTGAAGCGTTTCTTCTTCCCAAATTTCATGATCCTACACCAATGGGAAGTGACTTTGCGACTACCAAAATATGTGACATAAATGGGCATATCTTTTGATTGCACTGACTTACGGGCATAACATTTTTTACAACACCAAGGGACCATAGACCTTAGTATGTGACACAAATTTCAACTTGATACAGAAGTAGGTTTAATAATGAATAGGAAAATAGGAATGCGGGTAAGCTACTACAAACAGCATAGTGAACGCATTATTGTGGCCAAGATAGATACGAAGCCCACGCCTACTACAGTAGTATGAGTTTATATGCCAACTGGCTCTGCAGATGACGAAGAAATTGAAGAAATGTATGATGAAATAAAAGAAATTATTCAGATAGTGAAGGGTGACGAAAATTTAATAGTCACGGGTGACTAAGGATTGGGGCTAAGAAATGAAAGAGGAAGCCACCTGGTAGAATTTTGCACAGAGCACAACTCAATCATAGCTAACACTTGGTTCAAGAATCATAAAAGAAGACTGTATACATGGAAGAAGCCTGGACATACTGACAGGTTTCAGATAGATTATCTAATGGTAAGACAGATTTAGGAACCAGGTTTTAAATTGTAAGACATTTCCAGGGGCAGATGTGGACTCTGACCACAATCTATTGGTTATGACCTGTAGATTAAAGCCGAAGAAACTGCAAAAAGGAGGGAATTTAAGGAGATGGGACCTGGATAAACTGACTAAACCAGAGGTTGTACAGAGTTCCAGGGAGAGCATAAGGGAACAATTGACAGGAATGGAGGAAAGAAATACAGTAGAAGAGTGGGTAGCTTTGAGGGATGAAGTAGTGAAGGCAGCAGAGGATCAAGTAGCTAAAAAGACGAGGGCTAGTAGAAATCCTTGGGTAACAGAAGATATTTTGAATTTAATTGATGAAAGGAGAAAATATAAAAATGCAATAAATGAAGCGGGCAAAAAGGAATACAAACGTCTCAAAAATGAGATCGACAGGAAGTGCAAAATGGCTAAGCAGGGATGGCTAGAGGACAAATGTAAGGATGTAGAGGCTGATCTCACTAGGGGTAAGATAGATACTGCCTGCAGGAAAACAAAAGAGACCTTTGGAGAAAAGAGAACCACTTGCATGAACATCAAGAGCTCAGATGGAAACCCAGTTCTAAGCAAAGAACGGAAAGCAGAAAGGTGGAAGGAGTATATAGAGGGTCTATACAAGGGCGATGTACTTGAGGACAATATTATGGAAATGGAAGAGGATGTAGATGAAGATGAAATGGGAGATACGTTACTGCATGAAGAGTCTGACAGAGCACTGAAAGACCTGAGTCGAAACAAGGCCCCCGAAGTAAACAAAATTCCATTGGAACTACTGACGGCCTTGGGAAAGCCAGTCCTGACAAAACTCTACCATCTGGTGAGCAAGATGTATGAAACAGGCGAAATACCCTCAGACTTCAAGAAGAATATAATAATTCCAATCCCAAAGAAAGCAGGTGTTGACAGATGTGAAATTTACCGAACTATCAGTTTAATAAGTCACAGCTGCAAAATACTAACGCGAATTCTTTACAGAAGAATGGAAAAACTAGTAGAAGCCGACCTCAGGGAAGATCAGTTTGGATTCCGTAGAAATGTTGGAACATGTGAGGCAATACTGACCCTACGACTCATCTTAGAAGCTAGATTAAGGAAGGGCAAACCTACGTTTCTAGCATTTGTAGACTTAGAGAAAGCTTTTGACAATGTTGACTGGAATACTCTCTTTCAAATTCTGAAGGTGGCTGGGGTAAAATACAGGGAGCGAAAGGCTATTTACAATTTGTACAGAAACCAGATGGCAGTTATAAGAGTCGAGGGGCATGAAAGGGAAGCAGTGGTTGGGAGGGGAGTGAGACAGGGCAGTAGCCTATCCCCGATATTATTCAATCTGTATATTGAGCAAGCAGTGAAGGAAACAAAAGAAAAATTCGGAGTAGGTATTAAAATCCATGGAGAAGAAATAAAAACGTTGAGGTTCGCCGACGACATTGTAATTCTGTCAGAGACAGCAAAGGACCTGGAAGAGCAGTTGAACGGAATGGACAGTGTCTTGAAAGGAGGATATAGGATGAGCATCAACAAAGGCAAAACAAGGATAATGGAATGTAGTCGAATTAAGTCGGGTGATGCTGAGGAAATTAGATTAGGAAATGAGACACTTAAAGTAGTAAAGGAGTTTTACTATTTGGGGAGAAAAATAACTGATGATGGTCGAAGTTGAGAGGATATAAAACGTAGACTTGCAATGGCAAGGAAAGCGTTTCTGAAGAAGAGAAATTTGTTAACATCGAGATTTAAGTGCCAGGAAGTCATTTCTGAAAGCATTTGTATGGAGTGTAGCCATGTATGGAAGTGAAACATGGACAATAAATAGTTTGGACAAGAAGAGAATAGAAGCTTTCGAAATGTGGTGTTACAGAAGAATGCTGAAGATTAGATGGGTAGATCACATAACTAATGAGGAAGTGTTGAATAGGACTGGGGAGAAGAGAAGTTTGTGGCACAACTTGACTAGAAGAAGGGATCGGTTGGTAGGACATGTTCTGTGGCATCAAGAGATCACCAATTTAGTATTGGAGGGCAGCGTGGAGGGTAAAAATCGTAGGGGGAGACCAAGAGATGAATACACTAAGCAGATTCAAAAGGATGTAGGTTGCGGTAGGTACTGGGAGATGAAGAGGCTTGTACAGGATAGAGTAGCATGGAGAGCTGCATCAAAGCAGTCTCAGGACTGAAGACCACAACAACAACAACAACAACAACAACAACGACAACAACATATAGCAGTTCCCGAGAAAAAAGTTTTTTACAGTTGGACGGACAGGAACAGACAACAGCGAAATCCTATAAGGGTTCTGTTTTTAATGATTTCGATTCAGAATCTTAAAGATGAGGTTTATTTCCTCAATATTCGCGATGTTGAGCATCTTAAGGATCAATCCAATCAGAACGTGTCCAGCTAGATTTGCGTCAAAATTTGTACATGATTGCTTAGAACAGTATGGAAAGCACTTTGAGCAATTTTTGTAGGTTCACTGAACTCTCTGTGTACTTTCTGCTGATGATCAGTTTGAATTTTCATTTGTTTAGTACTATTGCACCACTGCATTTTTGAAGACTGACTTACCACCAACATTGTCCTAAATTTTGAAAAGTTAGGTAACAGCGATGAAATAACATCACCTTGTGTCACACCCTTTTGATATGGAATTCCTCAGACAGCTCCCCTTTGACTTCGGCTATTGTCTCTGCTGTGTACTCTTGGCCATATTTATTAACTTCATTGGTATACCAAGCTCTCTCAGGATGTTGTACATACTTGATCTGTGGATAGTGCCATAAGCCTTTGAGAAGACCACGTATGTCACCAGAAACCAATGGTTGAATTTCCACACTTTTCCCAGATATGCCTCATGGTGAAAATTTGATCGACGGTTGATCGTCCTTCCTGGAAACTTGCCTGGTACTCTCCTACAATATCTTTTGCAAATGGCTTAAGTTGTTCAAGTATTATCAAAGACAAACTTTATAAGGTACACTTAGGAGAGAAATGCCTCTGTAGTCATTAAAATTCCCATTACTGCTGTTTTTACGCAGTGGAATAATGACGGCTGATTTCCACTCTTCTGGGATTTCTTCTTTTTCCCATATTTGTTTTATGAGATTGTATAACTCTTCCTGAAGTGTTTCTCCTCCAGTCTTTGCCATCATCCTATCTTCTCCTGGGCCTCATTATTCTTTAGTTTCATCATTGCTCTTTCTGCATCTTGTCGAGTCACTTGAATGTTTGTGGCTTCTACTTCACCCTCTGTATTATTCTCATGTGGAAAGACACACTCTGGATCTTCAGAATTTAACAGCTCTTCAAAATATTCTCTTCCACCTATTCAGAATTTTTTCCTCGTCTGTTAGCATATTTCCATATGACATCCTATTGCAGGTAAGGATATGGAATAATGATTTATTTCAAGTTTCTGCTACCAGTCACTTTTAATTTTATCCTTAATCTAACATAATGCAACGCATTTCGAACATGTTTTGTTCATCTTCAGGCGTTTATACATACATATATACATACATAGAGAAATGTTACTTTAAAATAAACAGTCTTAAACCAGATTAATCTAGAACACTTTGTCCATTGTTTTTTACTGCAGTTGCTGGTGTGGCATTTGGGTGGAAGGAAGGGGGCAGTGTATGGCTAGAAATCATTGATTTCGATTTCTAGCCATACACTGCCCCCCTCCTTCTACCCAAATGCCATACGAGCAGCTACAGTAAAAAACAATAGACAAAGTGTTCTAGATTAATCTAGTTTGAGACTGTTTATTTTTAAGTAAAATTTCTCTATGTATGAAACTTCCTGGTAGATTAAAACTGTGTGCCGGACCGAGACTCGAACTCGGGATCTTTGCCCGCGAAAGGCAAAGGTCCCAAGTTAGAGTCTCAGTCCGGCACACAGTTTTAATCTTCCAGGAAGTTTTATATCAGCACACACTCCGCTGCAGAGTGAAAATCTCATTCTCTATGTATGTTTGTACAAACGCCTGAAGATGAACAAAACATGTTCAAAACGTTTTGCATTATGTTAGATTAGGCATAAAATAAAAAGTGACTGGTAGCAGAAACTTGAAATAAATAATTATCCCACACAGTCACGGTTCACAAACATAGCCATTATGGTTGAAAATAATAAGGATATGGAAATTTGCTAAAGTGGAAAATTTTAAATACCTCAGTACATTGTTCAACAGGCAAAATAATTTAAAACAGGAAATAAACCAACACATTGTGAACAGCTCTAAAACTAATTTCAGTCTAAAGCAGATAATGTCATCCAAGAATCTGTCAATTAAGACCAAACTTAAAGTATACAATGCCGTGATAGTGCCAGTATTGCTGTATGGGACAGAAACCCTAGGCACAACAAAGAAGAATGAAGAAAACTTGTTGGTCTTTGAAAGAAAAATTATGAGAAGGATCTTAGGGCTTGTCCAGGAAGGGAACATATGGAGACATAGAAACAAAACAAGAATTGTATGAGCTGATGAGGCAATCGAACACCGTTCAAAAACTGAACGCGTGGAGAATAAGCTTGGCAGGCCACACTGCCAGTAGACCAGACACCTCTCAGGCAAAAGCTGTACTTATGGGAAGACCTGACTGTACTCGTACAATTGGAAGACGCAGAAAGCGATGGGAGGATGAGCTACAGAAAGACTTTTGCCAGCTAGGGGTCCGTGACAACTGGATCCAAAGTGCACAAGATCGCCATCTATGCAGGAGCATAGTGAGGTCGGTGCATTATCTACATGGTCCTCGATCGCTGATTTGATTTTGATGACGACGATGATGATGATGATGGTGATGTAACATCCATGAGATAAATTTTAGCTACAGTGCAACGAGAGGAAATTATGCCTCTAACAGTTAAACATTATCTATTCGACATACAAAAAAAACAGTGAAAACGATGATAAATATTAATTACTTATATAATATTTTATGATGTAATTGGACATATCGATGTGTATCATACAAAGACAATGATAATTGTAAATTCCTTTTACGATCTGCGTTTGTCTTCCTTTGTTTTTACCTTTTGTAGGTTGTGGATGCATATCAAACTGCGGTCTCTTAAGAAATTGCAATTATTTGTTAATTATTACTTGAGAATAGACTTCATTATAATTATAAATATGAGTGAATAATTATTTGTAACTTTAATTCCTCTCTCAGTAAGCATTATCTGTGATAATTATTTCTTTCCCCTGCAAGGAGCGCAGCCATTGATGATAGCGATTTGTATCGCGTTTTTGTCTGTGTTTTCTTTAGAAAAAAATCAAATGTTTGCTTGATGAAGTCTAAATAGTGCTCAATACGAAAGTAAAGTTTAATAATCATTTCAAATACTTATCCTATTTGCTCTAGCAATAGAAAGTCTCTATCAATTGTCTGCCGCCATCTTAACAATCATCTCAGCGGCAAATTCAAATTATGCAACTCTGCAGACATAAATGCTGAAGGTAATAAAAATGTGTAAAAATAAATGTGCACCGATGGTCCCGAACTCATTTTAAAGAAAATAATTCAAATCAGATTGGTTCTTTAAAAACAGTGCTCGTAGCACGATCCTTATAATAAACTTTTCTAGTTGATGTATGGAGCCGAAATTAATTACGCACGAGTTGTGAAGAATATTGTTTCAGATAACATACGTCAGTGTTGTGCGTGGCTGATATTCGGTGGTTTTAATGATCATTTTGCTGATGATAACTGTTTCCATCATAATCAGTAGTTGTATAGAATCTGTTGTATGAACTGTGATTTAGTGACACACAACTTACAGACAACACTTTAACACAATGTTAACTTGGAGTTCTTTAGCAACTTGACCGAATCTTTAGCCGGGAGAAAAATTATTTAGTAATTACTCAATGTAATAAAATAAGATTATCATTTTCATTTACAAATTAATAAAATACCGAACCACCGAATAACACAGCGAACGCCACAATGATGATTAGTTCCAGCCATGACAGAAATTTTAATTTACTCCTTCAGCTTCTATCATTATTGAAGATAAAGTCGAGACTCATATGTCTTAAGGGAAATGTGCTTTAAGTATTACCATTATTGTCATAAATAACAACTATTCCAGATTTCTAGAAAGCAACAGAGCTGTTGAGCAGCAGCCGCGACCACCCACCTCTTGCGTGCCAGCTGGTCCTGGTATTGCGCACGTGCCTGGTGCTGCTTCGTCTCTTCCTGTAGTGTCTTGCGACGCTCCTCCGCTGCCACCCGCTGCTGTTCCACCTTCATCTGCTCGATGTGTGCCTCGTACTCCTTCAGCTTCGAAGCATACTCCTGCTGCCGCGTCGTCTCCTGCAGCTTCGATAGTTCTAGGGCCTCTTTCGCGTGTCCTGTGTGGTAAGCAGAACAGGTGCTCATCAGGGTGGCTGCCTCACAGGTATGTGGGGGTAAGGTGTACTAAGGGGACACTGTACATGAAATTCGTTGACATCTGACATTTTCTGTTTTCTACTCCATAATGTACTTCGGGCTTTCCTGAACATTTTGGTATGTAATACATTCAAATCAGACAATTGTGAGACCTTCAAATAATATTTTAATGAAACTTCCTGACAGATTAAAACTGTGTGCCGGACCGAGACTCGAACTCGGGACCTTTGCCTTTCGGGGGCAAGTGCTCTACCATCTGAGCTACCCAAGTACGGCTCACGCCCCGTCCTCACAGCTTTACTTCCACCAGTAGTGGCAATTCATTTCTGTTGGTCGAAGCCAATCGCTGACTCCTTTCGGCAAAAGATACAGATTGATAACTTTTGTTTTTGACATGGATAACACAAGATACACAATTATTGATCTGGTTATTATTGATCTGGTTATTATTGACTATAAAATTGCTTAATGATTTTCAGACATATTTCTTGTATTACTGTTTCTTGGAATACGACAGGAATTCTTTGGTACAGTTTCATATTCCATTCTTACAGTTTGATTACGAGTTCGCAAAGGCAATGAATGTGACTCAAGGAAAACGTGGTGGCGGACTAATCTGTAGCATAGCTCAATTACCATTCTGAAAACATTGTGCAGTATTTTCAAAATGTCCCAATTTCCAACTATGTGGTTACACAGAAACCAAAATGTACAGATCAAATTTTACAGAATATCCTGTTTCATATGGCAAAATTTTACACAGTATATTCCACTATGACACCACAAAATATTCATCATTACATGTTATGATGATCTTTACCGGACACTATTTTCTCATTTGTTCCACCATCTTTTCTTTTCATCTGACTAATGATTCACCATACCCATTTCCTGTCATTCACGGGGCAAATAGCTATCAACTGCAGAGCACAATGCAAACACCATTTATACACTGTAAGCACACTTTTACCCAAGCACATAAGGAAAAACACGAACACACAGCAGCCTGGTTCACCGATATCCTTTGTCAAATGTGAGGCTCTAGGATAGAACAGGAACTCCTGAGAAAATTGTGTTTATGGAACGAAGGGTTAACAATGCCTTGTCCAAACATAAAATGTACCTCGAAGTTGATGCTTTTAAAAAGCTGGTGCTTCCTCAGAATGCTAAACAGGACTTGAGTGTGACAAGATTTATGTAGAACCACTCCTGCATTTTTCATAGCTGATGTAGGACACACACAATATGAATCACACTGCTCGCAACAGACTTTGTCTATTACGTGTTAGGATTTTTCTCAATTTTGCAGTCTTAGTTGTACTGAAAACAGGATTAATTATGGAGATAACCTTGATCTTGGGCAACTCTAGACACCACTTTGTTACCAAAATATTTTTATTTAGTATTCAACTTCTTTGGCTTTGCCAAATACAATTTACTGTCACTTCCCAACCTACCTAGAACTCAGGCTATACTACAGATCACTCTGGTAAGACCAAAATTTCAAGGTAGTGTGGTCATCATCACCTCAAACTGATACTCCGATTGTCAGTTACCATAGCCAAAGAACGTGAATACAAAATAAAGACAATAGTAACAGACTCACCTAGTAACATATCCTCCATACTTAATACCTGTCACTAGGATAGTGAACCAGTTTTAGTGATTTTATCTGAGCTAACTTTCACTAATAATTCAACACACTCCCCTCTATAAATATACTATTAGGGATATTGGTAAATCATGTATAGCACACTCGCAATAGAGAATATTCAAAGAATAGTTTGGAACAAATAATGTATGTACACTATACATTAACTACATAAAAACGCAAATGACAGGGTCGAAGGGGAGAGAAACCTTAACGTTCGCTGTTATGTAGGAACTGACTGGAAGTTAATAAGGTTAATTTGCATTTAAATTAGGGTCTTGAAAATGATTACTGTACAGACTCTGGCCTACACAGAGCACAGAAAATCCTACAGCCCATTCTATTTACAACTATGCATTAACTAAGAGTGGTAACCAGCTGCCACTTAATGTACCTGGGTTGTATGAAAATGGTTCAAATGGCTCTGAGCACTATGGGACTTAACATCTGAGGTCATCAGTCCCCTAGAACTTAGAAGAACTTAAACCTAACTAACCTACGGACATCACACACATCCATGCCCGAGACAGGAAGCGCCTAGAACTGCTTGGCCACAACGGCCAGCACCTGGGTTGTAGCAACTTAATTCAGAGCAGCAGTTTTCCTTAAGTTTACATTTAATGGAGCAAGCAAAAACAGTATATGGCTGCCTCATAATTACTGTTTAACACTCGTAACAAAACGTCATATGACAGTTGTTTGTCTTTGTTACTGTATAGGCCTACTATGAATGCATTAATGGGACCGAAATCTGTAATAACGTCTGTTGGATCAAAATTAATGGAATGAGAATGACTTATGTCAGAACTTATTCTGATATCGTCATAAAAGCAACTGTCTAAAGCAAATCACTGATGCAATATCTGTGTCAACAATGTACTTCGGAATTCTGCAATAGAATGTACATTAACAAATTTAAGTCACCCTAACATTAGTAGCACACTAATAATAAGTCCTAAAAACTTCTAAAACAATCCGTAAAGAGGCATAACGTCCTGCTGATATTAACTTGCAAGTAAGGAGGTTATGTAATCACAAACACATATTGCTCAGAATTTACATACGGGATTTCTCGAGTTCCCTTGCAGCCTGTGCGGCTCTTTCCAGAGCTGAGGAATCAAACCGGTACGCCTCCATCTGAGATTTTCTGGCTTTGTCATCACCATCACCCCCAGATGAGATGCCGGGTGGCGGCTGCGGCGGCTCCATCGGCGGGGGCGGTTGCTGCCCTCGAGATCCGAATAGCCACGACATTTTTCTGCTCAGCTGTGCGTTATCTTCCCGTGTCACCTTAAAATTTCGACGTATTCACAAAAAACTTCACCGTCGCTCTCACGGTATTCCGACCTTATCCGCAACACGAGGTTCACACTTCAAAGATCTCGATGTAATCATAGCGAAGACATTCGCTTTCTGATGTAACTTAATTTGCACTTTGCTTTATTTGCTTTCGTAAAACATAACAGAAAGAAATCTCAGATACGTTGCCATTTTACCATCGCCAAGTTTAAGCGAAAGTTTTTGCTTAATTTTCTTACGCAGAAATGATTATTACATTTTAGGGCAAACATCTTCACGTTACGTAGGGAAACTGGAGAGTGGATATAATCTAACTGTTACTGGCGGCCTGGACTTGGGGCATAATGTGCGATGAATAGGAAGAAAACTGCAAAATTCATAAATGTAAAAGATCAGAGCAATTTACAAGAGGCAGAACTGTGCTTTTATAGGCGCACAGAAAAAAAAATATCGCAAATAAAAGTGTCGTAAGTCACGTAGTGGTGCGTGGAACATTTCGTAGGTTATGTATGTTATACTTTATGTATATGATCTAGGGTAATATACTCGTTGGGGACATATATTGTGAATTTACTTTACAGTTTTATTTTTTGTTAACTAAGAAACTACATTTACACTGGACTCGCATTGGGGAGGACGACGGCTCAAACCCGCGTGTGGCCATCATGATTTAGGTTTTCCTTGATTTCCCTAAATCGCTTCGGGCAAACCCCGGGGTCCGCAGCTCGTGGTCGTGAGGTAGCGTTCTCGCTTCCCGCGCCCGGATTCGATTCCAGGCGGGTCAGGGATTTTCTCTGCCTCGTGATGACTGGGTGTTGTGTGCTGTCCTTAGTTAGGCTGAAGTAGTTCTAAGTTCTTGGGGCTGATGACCATAGATGTTAAGTTCCATAGTGCTCAGAGCCATTTGAACCATTTTTGAAGCAAACGCCGGGAGGGTTCCTTTTAAAGGGCACGGCCGACTTCCTTCCCCGACCTTCCCTAATCCGATGGGACTGATGAGCTCGTTGTTTGGTCCCCTTCCCTCAAATCACTCAACCAAAACTGCATTTAATATGGTGCGAACGTTGACAGTTTACTCAATAGATTAATCTTTCGCCGCACTCTTTATTTAGTATTCATGTTTACTGGAAACACCACCCAGTACCCACACAAGTAAAATGTCGCCTTACAACATAACATACCACGGGGTATGATACAAATCAGCCTGCCACCCTAACCAAGACTTTCATTGCAATGAGGCCCTGTCACATTTTAGTCAATATGGTTTAAATAATTATCAAATTGTTTTGAAACGCGGCGCTGATTTTGAAGAGTAATATGCCTCCATATTGTGTATAGTCTCATTCCTTGTTTCTTAAGAGAGAGAGTCGAGCTGCTCAGTCAATGCATATGGTAGGTATGTTTCAGAGTGCTTCAGCATAAATTGTACGTTATCGAAAAAAAAAAAAAATGCTTGTGTCTACATTAACGTAAACCATCAATGGGATCAAAAATGTATCCAAGGAAGCTTAAAGAAAAAAATTAGAAAATATTAGCGATTATAATTTTTTGTCATCTAGGTTTATCAGGAGTTTAAATGGGATGGACATGTAAGTAATTTGTCAAAGACACTGACGTCAGTGTGCTGCTGGTTGTGGATATTAAAAGCTGCAGCAAGTAAAGAAACGGTGGTACAGGCATACAATGCACTGCTTTCCTATCGAGTCATTTTGTGGAGAAATGCTATTCAAAGCATAAATGTATGTAAAATGCAGAGAAAGAGCATTCAGGGTAATATGCGAGCATGAAAAACTATAGTATTGTAAACTTCATTTTACTAAATTGGTGTTATAAATGTCCAATGTTTGTTGTTCCTGAAACACCATTCATTTACCATCTCATGAAAACTATCTAGCTTGTACAGAACAAGCAGGTGCACGATTATGGTACCAGATGACAATCAAATATTTTCCCGAACATCATTCTGTCAGGAAAGTGTACCTAGTCCACAGTGCCATAATATTACACAGTAACACACTAGAAGAAGTGAAGACTACTCCAGCACCTAAAAACATACAAGAGGCATTTCTGAGAAAGCACTGTTTTTATTCTATAAAAGAATTTATAAATATGTAACCTGAGTAATTTTTCTTCAGATACATACCGTTCAACTGTACATAGAGCATAGGAATGTTCATATATTTTCCTTTTTTGTTTTTACTGTATGTTATGCTATTCTGACCTGTGCAGTAGAATTTGTACAGCATATGCTGTGCACCAAAGCAGGATCAAAATACTTACAATAAAAAACAGAAATGGTAATTTAGGAAAAAATGAGGCAAAAGATAATTTCTCAGATAATAAATTCCGTAAACATAGACATCTCCAAGCACCTTCAAATTCTCACACTCACAGACTAGTGCAGCATTTATTTCCTAATATTAATGACGTAACAACAAAGACCAGATTCAAGGAACAGGTTGGCCAGAGGCATACAATAAGTCATTCCTTCCAAACTCTATTAATGTATGGAATAGGTAGGAATATTAACACAGATTATAGTGAGAAGTACCTCCTGATAACAGATGTTAGGGGAAATGTTATACCTTCATAGATATCCAAATATGCATTAGAAATTTCTGCAGGGACAGAATTGCTCAATCACATTAGGTAGATTAACTGTATTAAAAAACTACTTCATATAAGAAGAAGTAAGTATGCCGTAAGTATAAGGAATTACTTTGTAAAATGCTGCACAGACATTCAGTCAGATCTTGATAAGATGTGAATGTGGAGCAATGATTGACAGCTTGCTTCAAATGATAAAAAATGTAGAACTGCGTGCTTCACAAAATGCAAAAATATAATATCCTATGAATACAGTATGAGCAAAGTACAATTGGAATGGGTCAACTCATACAAATTCCTGGGTTTATAATTTGTAGGGATGTGAAATGGAACGATCACAGTCTCAGCTGTGGGTATAGCAGATGGTAGACCATGGTGCATTGGCAGGATACTCAGAAAGTACAGTCAATCTACAAAGGAGACTGCTCATGAAAAACTTATCTGACCCATCTTAGAATACTGCTCTAGTGTCTAGGACACATACCAAATAGGAGGAACAGAAGTTATTGATTGCATACAAAGAAGGACAGCACACATGATTACGGGTTTGTTTGATGCGTGGAAATGCGGTGAAACCAGAACAGGCAGGTGCTTCAAGACATAATGCCAACTGTCCCCCAAAATCCCACTTACAAAGTTTAAAAAACTAGCTGTAACGTCTGTAGGAATATACTAAAACCTGAAACTTCCTGGCAGATTGAAACTGTGTGCCCGACCGAGACTTGAACAGTAAAGCTGTGAGTACCGGGCGTGAGTCGTGCTTCGGTAGCTCAGTTGGTAGAGCACTTGCCCGCGAAAGGCAAAGGTCCCGAGTTCGAGTCTCGGTCGGGTACACAGTTTTAATCTGCCAGGAAGTTTCATATCAGCGCACACTCCGCTGCAGAGTGAAAATCTCATTCTGTATACTAAAACCTGCTGTGTATTACTCCGCTACACACCACGAAGATAAAATTAGACTAATCACAGTGCACAGAAGTGTGTTCTTCCCACTCACAATATGAGGTATAATGGGAAGTACCCTCTGCCATTTGCCTTATATTGTTTTGCTGTGTAGGGATGTACATGTAGAATATTTTTAGTCCATATTTATATCTGCATTTACATTACAGAATCATCCTATATCACTACAGACATGCATGCGGCAAAATATCCGTGTACACTATCCCCATTCAAACATTACACAGCCTTCTTTTCAAAACCTCACTATGCTTCTTTTTTCCCATCTTTCTTCAAAAAGTGTGCCTTCCTTTCATAAATATGGGGTGCTGAAGACCTTGCTGTTGTCATCACAACAACAACTTTCATGAAGTTGCTATATACATAGATGTGTTTGAAACAGGGAAAGCAGAAAAACACACCCACCCACACAAAATACCGGGTGATCAAGAAGTCAGTATAAATTTGAAAACTGAGTAAGTCACGGAATAATGTAGATAGAGAGGTGCAAATTGACACACATGCTTGGAATGACATGAGGTCTTATTAGAACCAAAAAAATACAAAAGTTCAAAATATGTCCGACAGATGGCACTTTATCTGATCATAATAGCAATAATTAGCATAACAAAGTAAGACAAAGCAAAGATGATGTTCTTTACAGGAAATGCTCAATATGTCCACCATCATTCCTCAACAATAGCTGTAGTCGAGGAATAATGTTGTGAACAGCACTGTAAAACATGTCCGAAGTTATGGTGAGGCGTTGGTGTCGGATGTTGTCTTTCAGCATCCCTAGAGATGTCGGTCAATCACGATACACTTGCGACTTCAGGTAACCCCAAAGCCAATAATCGCACGGACTGAGGTCTGGGGACCTGGGAGGCCGAGCATGATGAAAGTGGCGGCTGAGCACACGATCATCGCCAAACGACGCGTGCAAGAGATCTTTCACACGTCTAGCAATATGGGGTGAAGCGCCATACTGCATAAACATCGTACGTTCCAGCAGGTGTTTATGAGCCAGGCTGGAAATGATGCTATTCTGTAACATATCGGCGTAACCTCTCACCCATCACGGTAGCAGTTACTGACGTTTTGCTGTCCAGCGCCATCTGTCGCACATTTTGTGTACTTTGTTTGGTTTTTTTAATTTAATTTTTTATTTTTTTTTAATTATTTTTTCCCCCTAATAAAACCCCATGTCATTCCAAGCATGTGTGTCAATTTTTACCTCTCTACTTACATTATTCTGTGGTTTAAGTTTTCAAATTTATGCTGACTTTTTGATCACCTGGTATATGTATCACACACACACACACACACACACACACACTCTCTCTCTCTCTCTCTCTCTCTCTCTCTCTCTCTCTCTCTCTCTCTCTCTCTCTGTCAGATCACATTCCTTACAGCCAACGTGTCTTGCTGCTTGGAAGACCAGAGAGTCAGGTACGTGATAGATTTTAATTTTTCCTCACATCACAATAACTCAAGTTAATCACAACTGAATTAGCTCATGATAATCATCTGGTGCATTTCTATGGTACACTACCGGTAATGACGTTCCATATGCTAGTGATGAGGATGGAACAGTAAAATTACCAAATGAAAGTTAAAATGCTCAAAGATTGTTGCAACGCTGAAACTGTGATAAATGTTCATTAAGTCTACATGCATAGTTTACTAAGGTATGGTATATTATTCAGGGGAAATACAACTTTTTGCAAAAACAATCACTTAAACCTTAGAAGAAAACTGTAACACTAATAAATGATGTCACTCACATAGAATTGTGTAGAGGTATTTTTACATAATTAAAAATCATGGCCCTGCCAGCTGCATTTATATGAGAAAGTATCTGTTTCATAAAGATCATCAAGAGTGTGCAACTCTGAACAGAAAGTTTCACAATTGTGAAAGCAGGGAATGGAGGTTACTTTGGAAGGGATGTACATACAAAAACTACGTATGAGGGTGTGCTGAAAAGTAATGCCACTGATTTTTTTTTTTCTGTGAAAATTCAAAGCTCTTAAGTAAAAGAAACTTTATTAACATTCTACATCTTTATTCTTCATTTCTGAATATTTATTTCTCAACACGGTCACCTTGGTGTCAAACACATTTCTCCCAACAAAAGACAAACTTGTTGATAGCGTCACTACAGAATGTCTGACAGTTTTGACAGAGCCACACCCTGACCTATACTTACATCACTTCATCACTATCAAAGGGAAGCCCTCAAAGGTGTTAGTTAGGTTTTGGAAAAGATGAAAATCGGAAGAGGCCAAGTCAGCGCAGCAGTCGTGTGTGGTCTGGCTTTATCATGCTGAAGGGAGGGTGCTCCACAGGTGGACAAACTCTTCAGATTTGTAAAACTCAATTACATCATGCCATTTCTCATGCACAGACATAGTTCCATAATACTCCATCATGTTACATACCACAATTTGGAGCCCTCTAGCAGCAGAGGTGGTCCCTTGCATCAGCAAAGCAGGAAATTTGACCAAGTAATATGAATGACATGTAATACCTCAGCCAATAATGAGAGCAGAATAAAAAATTTGGAGGTATTACTTTTCAGCATGTATAAGGACAGTATACTATACGAATCAAAATACTTTGCAATGCATGGTCAGATAAGATGACAAAAAATATTAAACTTTAATACAATTAGAAGAGAGCTAAGATCTACTAATAATTCACAGCTTCTACAGTGTTAATGAATATTTGCAAAATTTGCTCAAACATCTGGGTTGTGCTTCATAATCTCTCTGCTCGGCAACTTACACTACCGGCCATTAAAATTGCTACAACAAGAAGAAATGCAGATGATACATGGGTATTCATTGGACAAATATACTAGAACTGACACGTGATTACATTTTCACACAATTTGGGTGCATAGATCCTGAGAAATCAGTACCCAGAACAACCACCTCTGGCCGTAGCAATGGCCTTGATACGCCTAGGCATTGAGTCAAACAGAGCTCACATGGAATGTACAGGTACAGCTGCCCATGCGGCTTCAACAGGATACCACAGTTCATCAAGAGTTGCGACTGGAGTATTGTGACGAGCCAGTTGCTCGACCACCATTGACCAGACGTTTTCAATTGGTGAGAGATCTAGAGAATGTGCTGGCCAGGGCAGCAGTCGAACATTTTCTGTATCCAGAAAGGCCCGTACAGGACCTGCAGCATGCGGTCGTGCATTATCCTGCTGAAATGTAGGGTTTCGCAGGGATCAAATGAAGGGTAGAGCCACGGGTCGTGACACATCTGAAAGGTAATGTCCACTGTTCAGAGTGCCGTCAATGTGAACAAGAGATGACCGAGATGTGTAACCAATGGCACCACATACCATCACACCGGGTGATACGCCAGTATGGCGATGACGAATACACCCTTCCAATGCGCGTTCACCGCGATGTCGTCAAATACGGATGGAACCATCATGATGCTGTAAACAGAACCTGGATTCATCTGAAAAAATGACATTTTGACATTTGTGCACCCAGGTTCGTCATCGAGTACACCATCGCAGGTGCTCCTGTCTGTGATGCAGCTTTAAGAGATCCAGCACGGTGTTCCGTATTGCCCTCCTTAACCCACCGATTCCATATTCTGCTAACAGTCATTTGGTCTTGACCAACGCGAGCAACAATATCACGATATGATAAACCGCAATCGCAATCGGTTACAATCCGACCTTTATCAAAGCCGGAAACATGACGGTATGCATTTCTCCTCCTTACACAAGGCATCACAAAAACGTTTCACCAGGCAATGCCGGTCAATTGCTGTTTGTGCATGAGAAATCAGTTGGAAACTTTCTCATGTCGGCATGTTGTAGGTGTCGCCACCGACACCAACCTTGTGTGAATGCTCTGAAAAGCTAATCATTTACATATCACAGCATCTTCTTTCTGCTGGTTAAATTTCATGTCTGTAGCACGTCATCTTCATGGTTTAGCAATTTTAATGGCCAGTAGTGTATGATTATCAAAGTATTCCATGGCAAAACAAAAGATCTTGTACTAATGTAATCCTGTTAATAAGTGTGTGCTGTTATGTGTCTTTTGTGGCCATACTTGTGGGCATTACATTTCTTTTCTTGTACCTATTTAACTAGAATATTGCTTACTTTAGTACCATCAGTCAGCATGACAATAACTCTTCAGCTATGTGTCTTTTGTGTCAGTATTTGTATAGGCTACATAACATTTTGTTTTCATATACTTAACTAAGTATTGTAGTATTTTTTTTATTTTATTACAATTAATCAAGATTTGCTGATAAGCACAATAAATGTTATGATCTAGAACATGCCAAGAGAACAAACACTGAACACTTATGATTTATCTCTACTCAAGAATTTCTCTATGGTATCAAAGGAGTTTCCGCATAGTGGTCTATATATGAGCCAGTCCCAAAAAACTGCAGTGTACTTTCTGCACGAATTTTTCTCTTTTAGTGAAACAGGTTATATATTGCCTTTTGAGGTTACCAGACCATATTGACAAGTAATTTTGGAAAAAAGTTATTTTCCAAAATACACTCCTGGAAATGGAAAAAAGAACACATTGACACCGGTGTGTCAGACCCACCATACTTGCTCCGGACACTGCGAGAGGGCTGTACAAGCAATGATCACACGCACGGCACAGCGGACACACCAGGAACCGCGGTGTTGGCCGTCGAATGGCGCTAGCTGCGCAGCATTTGTGCACCGCCGCCGTCAGTGTCAGCCAGTTTGCCGTGGCATACGGAGCTCCATCGCAGTCTTTAACACTGGTAGCATGCCGCGACAGCGTGGACATGAACCGTATGTGCAGTTGACGGACTTTGAGCGAGGGCGTATAGTGGGCATGCGGGAGGCCGAGTGGACGTACCGCCGAATTGCTCAACACGTGGGGCGTGAGGTCTCCACAGTACATCGATGTTGTCGCCAGTGGTCGGCGGAAGGTGCACGTGCCCGTAGACCTGGGACCGGACCGCAGCGACGCACGGATGCACGCCAAGACCGTAGGATCCTACGCAGTGCCGTAGGGGACCGCACCGCCACTTCCCAGCAAATTAGGGACACTGTTGCTCCTGGGGTATCGGCGAGGACCATTCGCAACCGTCTCCATGAAGCTGGGCTACGGTCCCGCACACCGTGAGGCCGTCTTCCGCTCACGCCCCAACATCGTGCAGCCCGCCTCCAGTGGTGTCGCGACAGGCGTGAATGGAGGGACGAATGGAGACGTGTCGTCTTCAGCGATGAGAGTCGCTTCTGCCTTGGTGCCAATGATGGTCGTATGCGTGTTTGGCGCCGTGTAGGTGAGCGCCACAATCAGGACTGCATACGACCGAGGCACACAGGGCCAACACCCGGCATCATGGTGTGGGGAGCGATCTCCTACACTGGCCGTACACCACTGGTGATTGTCGAGAGGACACTGAATAGTGCACGGTACATCCAAACCGTCATCGAACCCATCGTTCTACCATTCCTAGACCGGCAAGGGAACTTGCTGTTCCAACAGGACAATGCACGTCCGCATGTATCCCGTGCCACCCAACGTGCTCTAGAAGGTGTAAGTCAACTACCCTGGCCAGCAAGATCTCCGGATCTGTCCCCCATTGAGCATGTTTGGGACTGGATGAAGCGTCGTCTCACGCGGTCTGCACGTCCAGCACGAACACTGGTCCAACTGAGGCGCCAGGTGGAAATGGCATGGCAAGCCGATCCACAGGACTACATCCAGCGTCTCTACGATCGTCTCCATGGGAGAATAGCAGCCTGCATTGCTGCGAAAGGTGGATATACACTGTACTAGTGCCGACATTGTGCATGCTCTGTTGCCTGTGTCTATGTGCCTGTGGTTCTGTCAGTGTGATCATGTGATGTATCTGACCCCAGGAATGTGTCAATAAAGTTTCCCCTTCCTGGGACAATGAATTCACGGTGTTCTTATTTCAATTTCCAGGAGTGTATAAGAGACAAATTAATTTGGAACACTTATGGAACACCATCCCTGTAATATGCAATATCTATCAGTTCTATATTTATTTTACTGCTACTTTTCTAACTTTTCTAAGTTACACATCATAACTAGTACCTTATTCATGCCCCCCCCCCCACCTCCCCCCCCCCCTTTTTCAGGTGATGCAGCTATCAATAATGAAGTACTGTCTGAAAGAAGCTGCATAAATATTCAGTCAGACCTTGATAAGATCTCAAAGTGGTGCAAAGACTTTTAACGTGTGTTAAATATTGAAAAATGTATAATGTTGAACTTCACAAAATGAAAAAGAAACATAGTATACTTCGAGTGTATTACCAATGAGTTACTGATGGAATTTGCCAACTCTACAAATACTTGGATGTAATAATTTGTGGGGATATGAGATGGAATGATCACATGGGCTCCTTTGTGCGTAAAGCAGGTGGTAAAATTCAGGATAGTTGGTGAAGTACTGGGGAAGTGCAATCAGTCTACAAAGGATATTACTTACAAATCACTTGTGAGACCTGTTCTAGAATATTGCTCAAGTGTATGGGACCCATACCAATATAGGACTAACAGGGGATAATGAATGTATACAGAGAGGGGCAGCAGAAATGGTCACAGGTTTGTCTGATACTTGGGAAAATGTCACAGAAATACTGAAGAAACTGTACTGGCAGACTCTTGAAGATAGAAATAAATTATCCTGAGAAAGTCAACTAACAAAGTTTCTACCACCAGCTTCAAATGACTATTCTAGGAATACACTACAACCCCCTACGTATCACACACACACACACACACACACACACACACACAAAATGGTTCAAATGGCTCTGAGCACTATGGGACTCAACTGCTGAGGTCATTAGTCCCCTAGAACTTAGAACTACTTAAACCTAACTAACATAAGGACATCACAAACATCCATGCCCGAGGCAGGATTCGAACCTGCGACCGTAGCGGTCTTGCGGTTCCAGACTGCAGTGCCTTTAACCGCACGGCCAATTCGGCCGGCACACACACACACACACACACACACACACACACACACACAGAGGCATTGAAACAATCATTCTTCCATGCTCCATATGTGAATGGAAAGGGAAGAAACGCTAATAACTGGTACAATTGGATGTACTCTCTGCCATGCACTTTACAGTGGTTTGCGGAGGGTGAGTGTAGATGCAAGTACAGATGTAGAATGGCATATGATCTACATTAATACTCCACTAATCATGCTGTATGGAAGATTTTCAAACAGTTTCTGTTCTTATTCACACACAAACAAACTTCACAGTTCACACACTGGATAAAGGATCTACCCAACCTTCAATTGTGGAAATTTGCATCGCTGTTTATTCCCCGTGTAGGTAAGCATCCAACATTGGTTCATTTGTATGTGAGTAAGGAAAGAAACTGTTTCACTATGTCGCATACTGTATGAGTAAAGGGGTATTGATGTAGATCATGTGCATTACACAGGATGTCTTTTGTATGTTGTACAGTACTCGTAAAGAAACACTAAACCGTGAGGTATTGCACCTTACATGCTTGGTGTGCCAGATATGTGCCAAAGCATGTATTTCATATATTTTGGAACATTTTTTTTATTGGTTATCAATATATCCAATAGGCTGAAACCTACTACAGTAAAAGAAAAAATATCCAAGAGTAGATCGTAACACAGTTTTATAGCTGCATATTTCATCCCTTTCTGTGCCAAAGTCAGATTCATTAAAGGGTAATGCAGATCATTTTCCTTCGAGTGTTGTACTTGTGGATATCTCTGTTAGTCTCAAACTTAGTTCAATTGTTGGTAACAAATTTCGGAAGTGAATAAATGCACTGTGAAGATGTGTTTAATATCCCAGGAGCTTAAAGGTAAATCTGCAAGAGAGCTACCAGCCCAGATGTAGTATCACAACTTATACAGGGTGGACCATTGATAGCGACTGGGCCAAATATCTCACGAAATAAGCATCAAACAAAAACCTACAAAGAACAAAACTCGTCTAGCTTGAAGGGGGAAACCAGAGGGCACTATGGTTGGCGCGCTAGATGGCGCTGCCATAGTTCAAACGGATTTCAACTGCGTTTTTTTAAATAGGAACCCCCATTTTTTTATTACATATTTGTGTGATACGTAAAGAAATATGAATCTTTTAGTTGGACCACTTTTTTCGCTTTGTGATAGGTGGCCCTGTAATAGTCACAAACGTATAAGTACGTGGTATCACATAACACTCCGCCAGTGCGGACGGTATTTCCTTTGTGATACATTACCCGTGTTAAAAATACATTACACATGTTAAAATCGACCGTTTACCAATTGCGGAAAAGATCAATATCATGTTGATGTGTGGCTATTGTGATCAAAATGCCCAACGGGCGTGTGCTACGTATGCTGCTCGGTATCCTGGATGACATCATCTAAGAGTCCGGACCGTTTGCCGGATAGTTACGTTATTTAAGGAAACAGGAAGTGTTCAGCCACATGTGAAACGTCAACCACAACCTGCAACAAATGATGATGCCCAAGTAGGTGTTTTAGCTGCTGTCGTGGCTAATCTGCACATCAGTAGCATACAAACTGCACAAGAATCATGAATCTCAAAAACATCAGTGTTGAGAATGCTACATCAACATCGACTGCACCCGTACCACATTTCTATGCACCAGGAATTGCATGGTGATGACTCTGAATGTCATGTACAGTTCTGCCACTGGGCACAAGAGAAATTACGGGACGATGACAGATTTTTTGCACATGTTCTATTTAGTAACGAAGCGTTATTCACCAACAGCGGCAATGTAAACCAGTATAATATGCACTATTGGGCAACGGAAAATCCACGATGGCTGCGACAAGTGGAGCATTAGCGACCTTGGCGGGTTAATGCATGGTGTGGCATTATGGGAGGAAGGATAATTGGCCCCCATTTTATCGATGGCAATCTAAATGGTGCAGTGTATGCTGATTTCCTACATAATGTTCTACCGAAGATGTTTCACTGCATGACAGAATGACGATGCACTTCCAACATGATTGATTTCCGGCACATAGCTCGTGTGCGGTTCAAGCGGTATTGAACAACATGTTTCATGACAGGTAGATTGGTTGCCGTAGCACTATACCGTGGCCCGCATGTTCACCAGATCTGAAACCCCCGGATTTCTTTCTATGGGGAAAGTTGAAGGATATCTGCTATCCTGATCCACCGACAACACCTGACAACACGCGTCAGCGCATTGTCAATGCATGTGCAAACATTACGGAAGGTGAATTACTCGTTGTTGAGAGGAATGTCGTTACACATATTGCCAAATGCATTGAGGTTGACGGACATCATTTTGAGCATTTATTGCAGTAGTGTGGTATTTACAGGTAATCACGCTGTAACTGCATGCATTCTCAGAAATGATAAGTTCACAAAGGCACATGTATCACATTGGAACAACCGAAATAAAATGTTCAAACGTACCTAAGTTCTGCATTTTAATTTAAAAAACCTACCTGTTTCCAACTGTTCGTCTAAAATTGTGAGCAATATGTTTGTGACCATTTCAGCACCATCTATCCCAAAGCGAAAAAAGTGGTCCAACTAAAACATTCATATTTCTTTATGTACTACACAAATATGTAATAAAAATGGGGGATCCTATTTTTAAAAAACGCAGTTGATATCCATTTGACCTATGGCAGCACCATCTAGTGGGCCAACCATAGTGCCATCTGGTTTTCCCCATCAAGCTAGACAAGTTTCTTCTTTGTAGTTTTTTCATTTGACACTTATTTCATGAGATATTTGGCCCAGTCACAATCAATGGACCACCCTGTATATTCCTATTTCTGTATTGCGTACATGTAAAACTTTTTACTGCCTTGTATTTTGACAAGTACTACATCATGAATGTGATAAAATGGGCAAAAAAAAGACCCTCAAGACTGTTTTCAACACTAGACCATGCTCTACCTACCAGGCACAGCCCTACTACAGGAGGTGGTATGCTGTTACCTTCCTCCCATGTGTCAGCTGACTCACCCAGCAAGTTACAGTGTGGGAGCCTACAGTTTAATGTGGACTCCCAATAATAGTGCACCTCTGCATTTTTCACAATGACAAGCATTCAAAGAGGTGAGGGAAGTAAAAAGTAACACACAAAAATCCTAGCACTGACCACGGATTGATCAAATCTTAGGCACCTGGATCTGCAGGTGGTAAGTACACAGCTGTCGAGCCACACTTTTGCATCTCGTACAACTGGCTACTGGTAAAAGTTTAAAGTTTGTAAACGTTATCAGAAGTATGTAATAAATAGAACTGTGCAGAAAAGTAATTCAGTATTATATTTCCAGAGTGATGCATTCCGAAGGAATGAAAATGTTCAGAAAACAAACGTTTTGAATAACCTACACTACTGGCCATTAAAATTGCTACACGATGAAGATGACATGCTACAGACGGAAAATTTGACTGACAGGAAGAAGATGCTGTGATATGCAAATGATTAGCTTTTCAGATCATTCACACAAGGTTGGCGCTGGTGGCGACACCTACAACGTGCTGACATGAGGAAAGTTTCCAACCGATTTCTCATACACAAACAGCAGTTAACCAGCGTTGCCTGGTGAAAAGTTGTCATGATGCCTTGTGTAAGGAGGAGAAATGCAGACCATCACATTTCCAACTTTGATGAAGGTCAGATTGTAGCCTATCGCTATTGCGGTTTATCGTATCACGACATTGCTGCTCATGTTGGCCAAGATCCAATGACTGTTAGCAGAATATGGAATCGGTGGGTTCAGGAGGCTGATACAGAACGCCGTGCTGGATCCTGACGGCCTCGTATCACTAGCAGTCGAGATGACAGTCATCTTATCCGCACGGCTGTAACGGATCGTGCAGCCACGTCTCGATCCCTGAGTCAACAGATGGGGACGTTTGCAAGACAAAAACCATCTGCACGAACAATTCGATGACGTTTGCAGCAGCGCGGACTATCAGTTTGTAGACCGTGGCTGCGGTTACCCTTGATGCTGCATCACAGACAGGAGCGCCTGCGATGGTGTATTCCATGATGAACCTGGGTGCACGAATGGCAAAACTTCTTTTTTTCGGATGAATCCAGGTTCTGTTTGCAGCATCACGATGGTCGCATCTGTGTTTGGCGACATCGCGGTGAATGCACATTGGAAGCGTGTATTCATCGTTGCCGTACTGGCGTATCACCCGGCGTGATGGTATGGGATGCCATTGGTTACAAGTCTCGGTCACCTCTTGTTCGCATTGACAGCACTTTGAACAGTGGACGTTACATTTCAGATGTGTTACGTCCCATGGATCTACCCTTCATTCGATTTCTGGATACAGAAAATGTTCAGTTGCTGCCCTGGCCAACACATTCTCCAGATCTCTCACCAATTGAAAACATCTGGTCAATGGTGGGCGAGCAACTGGCTCGTCACAGTACGCCAGTCACTACTCTTGATGAACTGTGGTATCGTGTTGAAGCTGCATGGGCAGCTGTACCTGTACACGCCATCCGAGCTCTGTTTGGCTGAATGCCCAGGCGTATCAAGGCGTTTATTACGGCCAGAGGTGGTTGTTCTGGGTACTGATTTCTCATGATCTATGCACCCAGATTGCGTGATTATGTAATCACATGTCAATTCTATTATAATATATTTGTCCAATGAATACCCGTTTATCATCTGCATTTCTTCTTGGTGTAGCAATTTTAATGACCAGTAGTGTACTTAATACTCATCATCAGTTTTCTTGCTCTTGCAGTGGCTGTGTTTGCAAATAATCTAGCATCTGGTAGTCAACTTAATTTTTGTTCCGACTCCAAGTTTTTGGCACATACCTCCACTTTTATCTTCTAAATATTGACATAATGGAGGAAAAATTCTCATGCTTGGTACCTGATAGATAATGCTCTTTTGGTTTTGGGGTTACGACACTCTGCATGAAAATCAGTTAAGACGATCTGCATGAAAACCTGTGAATTTTTCTTTAGATTAGATATATTTTTCATTCCAACTGATCCATAGTGAGGAGATGAAATTGCCATTGTGGATGTGGAATTGGTGAAAAGAAGGAAAAAAGAAAGATGAAGAAGAAGAACCTACTTTTAAAGTGATATAAAACTTGTCATGAATATTAAATTTTCAATATATTTAGGTGTTATTGCAGGACCACGTCATCACATAGAAATAAAAAAAGATAAAAACATTTACATCCTGTATTTACAATTATCGCATTGTTGCACAAAAATTGTACAGGTCACATTATCTTATATAATTAATAACATACATGCATTAACTGATTTTACTAAGTAGTTCATCTATGGAGTAGAAGGAGTTGGCCACCAATAAATCCTTTAGATTCTGCACAAACTGGAATTTACTATTAGTTAGACTTTTTATGGCTGCTGCCATGTTATTGAAAATGTGTATTGCTGAATAGTGGACACCATTTTGAACCAAAGTAAGTGACTTTAAATCTCTGTGAAAATTATTCTTATTTCTAGTATTGATTCCATTGGTTTGAAAAGATATTTTTAATGACAAATTTCTTAAGCAAACATCCTGTCAAGGGTCAGCCTAGTGTTAATGGCGGAATGTGCAGGTGCACCATCATGCTGATACCACATGCGTCGATGCGTTTCCAGTGGGATGTTTTCGAGCAACGTTGGCAGATCATTCTGTAGAAACGCGATCTATGTTGCAGCTGTTCGACGGGCGTTTCATAGGACGTGGAGGATGCATAAATTCGCCAGCCCGTTCTCCTGATCTTACACCTCTGGACTTCTTTCTGTGGGGTACGTTAAAGGAGAATGTGTACCATGATGTGCCTGCAACCCACGAGGATATGAAACAACGTATTGTGGCAGCCTGCGGCGACATTACACCAGATGTACTGCGGCGTGTACGACATTCATTACGCCAGAGATTGTAATTGTGTGCAGCAAATGATGGCCACCACATTGAATATCTATTGGCCTGACATGTCGGGACACACTCTATTCCACTCTGTAATTGAAAATGGAAACCACGTGTGTACGTGTACCTTACCCCTCATGGTAATGTACATGTGGGTCAGTGAAAAAGACCAATAAAAAGGTGTTAGCATGTGGATGTAATGTGCTGTTCCAGTCTCTTCTGTACCTAAGGTCCATCACCGTTCCCTTTGGATTCCTACGTAATTCGGTGCTCTCCGATACACACGATCGATCAGCGGAGGAGTGGTACTCAGGCATCAACTTTAGGTTACAATATTTCCGGATGTAATTAACATTTTAGAATGCAACAAACGGCACTGCTTACATATTTGTTTATATGTTCGGATGTGCTAACAAAACTAACGGGTTTCCATTTTAAAAAAACGTAGGTTTGTGTTAAAAAACATACTTCCGTGCATTTTTTTATGGTTTGTATTAACCAATTACACTAGCCCCTCTCGTCACGTTTGGTCTGTGGAATTGGTTCGTCAGTATTTGATGTGGTTTACAAAATATATCCAGCGGTAACATTAGGTGACTCACCCTGTATAGTATGTACTACAAATAATTAGTTATTGTTTGTTTTTGTTATTCCCTACTATATGCTGCATGAGATATATATTTATATATGTTTTATCACCATAATGTTATTGATTTACTGTATAATTACAAACTCATATAATGTAACATGACAACTCCTATATCATTGTATATGATAAAATGGATGTTCAATAAATAACAATAACAATAACTCCTAAAGTGACTAGGTTCAGCAACTTTTGCAATCAGAATAATTGCCAATTTTGAGGATGTAGAAATTAGTAAGCTAACATACTTTGCATACTTCCACTCACTGATGTCATATGGAATAATATTCTGGGGCAACTCAACACTTAGGCAAAAGGTATTCAATGCTCAAAAGAAAGTAGTAACAATAATGTGTGGGGTTCATAATAAAACATCTTGTAGGCATCTGTTTAAAAGGTTAGGAATTCTTACAACTGCTTCACAGTACATTTACTCAGTACCGGTAACGAAATTTTTTTCTCAACAACGTGGACCAGTTTAAAATCAACAGCGACATTCATGATTACAATACCAGAAAAAAGAAAGACCTACACTATCCTTTACTTAACCTATCTTTGGCACAGAAAGAGGTAAAATATGCTGCTATACAACTTTTTGATAAATTACCAAATGAAATAAAATGTCTGACAGACAGCAGTAATAGTTTCAAAAACAAATTGAAATCATACCTCCTTGACAACTCCTTCTATACCGTAGATGAATTGTTGAATATGAGTAAATAAATCTGGAGATATAATATATGCATTTTGTGTCATTTAAGGGAATGAGATAGATAATAGAAATATTTAGTTATAACAATATTATGTAAACAAAAAAAAAACTTGTTTCCTGTGTGCATTTCTTGTGCATTTGACATGTTCCACATAACAGTTTTTCTGTGCTATTGATCAATGTAACACGTAATTAACTAACTAACTAATTAACCTAGTCATGCACATAGACTACCACAAGGGAAGGCTAAATGAGGCACTTGACAGCCCCCCCTCCCACCCCACCGCCACCCCCCTCACAATCTGATCACTTTGTTGTATACAAATCAGAAAAATACACTGAGGTGAGAGAAGTCATGGGATACCCCCTAATATCATGTCAAACCACCCTTTTGACTGGTGTAGTGTATCAACTCGATGTGGTGTTGACTCAACAAGTCGTTGGAAATCCCCTGCAAAAAGATTGAGCCATGTTGCCTCTATAGCCATCCATAATTTCGAAAATGTTGTTGGTGCAGGATTTTGTGCACAAACTGACTTCTTGATTATGTTACATAAATGTTTTATGGGATTCATGTTGGGCAACTGGATGGCAAAACCATTTGCTCAAGTTGCTGTGAATGTTCTTCAAACCAATCACAAGCAATTGTTGACTGGTGACGTGACACATTACCATCCATAAAAATTCCACCATTGTTTTTTAATGAAAATGGTCTCCAAGTAGTCTAACATAACCATTTCCAGCCAGTGATCAGTTCAGTTGGGTCAGAGTATAACATTACAGGTCAGGATTGCTCTATGAGGTCTTGAATGTCTTATTTGTATCTGTCAGTTGGTATGGAGTAATTGAGATTTCTGGCATTTCTTTATATAGTTTTGTGTGATTAAGACCCAACACTATGCAAAGATGTCATTTAGTTATGTGCAATTTGCGATCTGTTATGTTTTATTTTCCAATAATAAATCTATTTTTTCTGTTTACTGTTAAAATATAATGAGGATAAGATAAATGTGAGAAAGAAAACTGGCGTTCTACGGATCGGAGCGTGGAATGTCAGATCCCTTAATCGGGCAGGTAGGTTAGAAAATTTAAAAAGGGAAATGGATAGGTTAAAGTTAGGTATAGTGGGAATTAGTGAAGTTCGGTGGCAGGAGGAACAAGACTTCTGGTCAGGTGACTACAGGGTTATAAACACAAAGTCAAATAGGGGTAATGCGGGAGTAGGTTTAATAATGAATAGGAAAATAGGAATGCGAGTAAGCTACTACAAACAGGATAGTAAATGCATTATTGTGGCCAAGATAGATACGAAGCCCACACCTGCTGCAGTAGTACAAGTAGTACTAGCTTTGCAGATGACGAAGAAATTGAAGAAATGTATGATGAAATAAAAGAAATTATTCAGATAGTGAAGGGAGACGAAAATTTAATAGTCATGGGTGACTGGAATTCGAGTGTAGGAAAAGGGAGAGAAGGAAACGTAGTAGGTGAATATGGATTGGGGGTAAGAAATGAAAGAGGAAGCCACCTCGTAGAATTTTGCACAGAGCACAACTTAATCATAGCTAACACTTGGTTTAAGAATCATGATAGAAGGTTGTATACATGGAAGAACCCTGGAGATACTAAAAGGTATCAGATAGATTATATAATGGTAAGACAGAGATTTAGGAACCAGGTTTTAAATTGTAAGACATTTCCAGGGGCAGATGTGGACTCTGACCACAATCTATTGGTTATGACCTGTAGATTAAAACTGAAGAAACTGCAAAAAGGTGGGAATTTAAGGAGATGGGACCTGGAAAAACTGAAAGAACCAGAGGACAGAGTTTCAGGGAGAGCATAAGGGAACAATTGATAGGAATGGGGGAAAGAAATACAGTAGAAGAAGAATGGGTAGCTCTGAGGGATGAAGTAGTGAAGGCAGCAGAGGATCAAGTAGGTAAAAAGACGAGGGCTAGTAGAAATACTTGGGTAACAGAAGAAATATTGAATTTAATTGATGAAAGGAGAAAATATAAAAATGCAGTAAATGAAGCAGGCAAAAAGGAATACAAACGTCTCAAAAATGAGATCGACAGGAAGTGTAAAATGGCTAAGCAAGGATGGCTAGAGGACAAATGTAAGGATGTAGAGGCTTATCTCACTAGGGGTAAGATAGATACTGCCTACAGGAAAATTAAAGAGACCTTTGGAGATAAGAGAACCACTTGTATGAACATCAAGAGCTCAGATGGAAACCCAGTTCTAAGCAAAGAAGGGAAAGCAGAAAGGTGGAAGGAGTATATAGAGGGTCTATACAAGGGCGATGTACTTGAGGACAATATTATGGAAATGGAAGAGGATGTAGATGAAGATGAAATGGGAGATACGATACTGCGTGAAGAGTTTGACAGAGCACTGAAAGACCTGAGTCGAAACAAGGCCCCCGGAGTAGACAACATTCTATTGGAGCTACTGACGGCCTTGGGAGAGCCAGTCCTGACAAAACTCTACCATCTGGTGAGTAAGATGTATGAAACAGGCGAAATACCCTCAGACTTCAAGAAGAATATAATAATTCCAATCCCAAAGAAAGCAGGTGTTGACAGATGTGAAAATTACCAAACAATCAGTTTAATAAGCCACAGCTGCAAAATACTAACACGAATTCTTTGCAGACGAATGGAAAAACTAGTAGAAGCCGACCTCGGGGAAGATCAGTTTGGATTCCGTAGAAATACTGGAACACGTGAGGCAATACTGACCTTACGACTTATCTTAGAAGAAAGATTAAGGAAAGGCAAACCTACGTTTCTAGCATTTGTAGACTTAAGAGAAAGCTTTTGACAATGTTTTAGAGAAAGCCTTTGACAATGTTGACTGGAATACTCTCTTTCAAATTCTAAAGCTGGCAGGGGTAAAATACAGGGAGCGAAAGGCTATTTACAATTTGTACAGAACCCAGATGGCAGTTATAAAAGTCGAGGGACATGAAAGGGAAGCAGTGGTTGGGAAGGGAGTAAGACAGGGTTGTAGCCTCTCCCTGATGTTATTCAATCTGTATATTGAGCAAGCAGTAAAGGAAACAAAAGAAAAATTTGGAGTAGGTATTAAAATCCATGGAGAAGAAATAAAAACTTTGAGGTTCGCCAATGACATTGTAATTCTGTCAGAGACAGCAAAGGATATGGAAGAGCAGTTGAACGGAATGGATGGTGTCTTGAAGGGAGGATATAAGATGAACATCAACAAAAGCAAAACGACGATAATGGAATGTAGTCGAATTAAGTCGGGTGATGCTGAGGTAATTAGATTAGGAAATGAGACACTTAAAGTAGTAAAGGAGTTTTGCTATTTGGGGAGCAAAATAATTGATGGTGGTCGAAGTAGAGAGGATATAAAATGTAGACTGGCAATGGCAAGGAAAACGTTTCTGAAGAAGAGAAATTTGTAAACATCGAGTATAGATTTAAGTGTCAGGAAGTCATTTCTGAAAGTATTTGTATGGAGTGTAGCCATGTATGGAAGTGAAACATGGACGATAAATAGTTTGGACAAGAAGAGAATAGAAGCTTTCGAAATGTGGTGCTACAGAAGAATGCTGAAGATTAGATGGGTAGATCACATAACTAATGAGGAAGTATTGAATAGGATTGGGGAGAAGAGAAGTTTGTGGCACAACTTGACCAGAAGAAGGGATCGGTTGATAGGACATGTTCTGAGGCATCAAGGGATCACCAATTTAGTATTGGAGGGCAGCGTGGAGGGTAAAAATCGTAGGGGGAGACCAAGAGATGAATACACTACGCAGATTCAGAAGGATGTAGGTTGCAGTAGGTACTGGGTGATGAAGAAGCTTTCACAGGATAGAGTAGCATGGAGAGCTGCATCAAACCAGTCTCAGGACTGAAGACCACAACAACAACAACAACATAAATGTTTGAGAGGTCATTTGAAATAATATTTTAATAACTATATAGATGACATGAAGTCATTCTTTTACTCTTAGAAAAAAAAAGTGTGTTAATTGTGGGTTTATGAGTGGTCAGTGTCGGGATCAGTGATTACCATTCGAGAAATAATTGATTTGATGAAGTTCAATTGCACACAAGCACGTGGGGGGAATTATGACCTTGGACTTGATTGGAGATGTATGCAGGTCAATTTCATGAGAGGCTAGTTAGCGTCGCGAGTGTGTCATAAGAATACAATTCACACGAACTCTTAATTATTGCGAAAGTGTAGAATATTTGATGGTTATCCCACTGTTGGTAAGCCATTGTGAAGGACATTAGTTTGGATAGAAAGATCATTTTCAAAATCCAATATAAATCCTGTTGATAGAACTAACCTAGCAACTCAATAGCTGATACGTGGTATCAGCAGGAACAGTGTACTATTTTTCATGCACTCATTTACACTCTACATCGAGGTGTGAATGATTTGTGGGTGCAAAATCAACATCTGAAAGCATTTGATTGAATAAAAGGAAAGATATAAAGAAGTTTATTCATATATTTTGTTATTTCATGAACAGTGATATATTCTTATAGTGGTGTAGAGCCTTATGTAACATTAATATTGTGACAGGCTAGTCGTACGTGCTCTCGTCACATGTCAAGTTTTGGGCCTGATTAAGAGTAGCTAGTTCTTAGAGTCTCAAAGATTAAGTGAAGAATAAAATCACAATTAACACTGCATCAAAACCCACTATCTTAATACCATATTAAGCTAGCTATCCTGGAATCAGGTGGTATCATGGCTGTGTAGTTGTGTGTTGTCAACAACAAATAGATAAACACAAACAAACATTTCTCATGCTCTGATATCGAAGAGGGAAAGAAGAGATGACAATGACAACACACACGTATGCATATACAAATGGTATACGTGGCGCCTTACAATACAACACAACGATATCATGCTATGAGTGGACCTAATCCATTCCATGTAAACACAGCCCACACCATTATGGTGCCACCACTGACTTGCACAGTGCCTTGTTGACAACTTAGATCCACATCTTTGTAGGGTCTGTGCCACACTCAAACCCTACTGGCTCTTACCAACTGAAATTGGGACTCATTGGAACAGACCACAGTTTTCCTGATGTCTAGGATCGGATATATACGGTCATGAGACCAGAGCGGCTTAGCAGGCAATTTCTTGCTGTTATCAAAGACACACACATCGGTCATCTGGTGCTGTAGCCCATTAACGCCAAATTTCAATGTACTGTCGTAATGGATGTGTTTATCATACATCCTACATTGATCCAGAATGAGATTTTCACTCTGCAGCGGAGTGTGCGCTGATATGAAACTTCCTGGCAGTTAAAACTGTGTGCTGGACCGAGACTCGAACTCGGGACCTTTGCCTTTCACGGGCAAGTGCTCTACCAACTGGGCTACCCAAGTACGACTCATGCCCCGTCCTCACAGCTTCACTTCTGCCAGTACCTCGTCTCCTGCCTTCCAAACTTTACAGAAGCTCTCCTGCGAACCTTGCAGAACTAGCACTCCTCAAAGAAAGGATATTGCGGAGATATGGCTTAGCCACAGCCTTGGGGATATTTCCAGAATGAGATTTTCTCTCTGCAGTGGAGTGTGCGCTGATATGAAACTTCCTGGCAGTTTAAAACTGTGTGCCGGACCGAGACTCGAACTCGGGACCTTTGCCTTTCGGGGGCAAGTGCTCTACCAACTGAGCTACCCAAGCACGACTCACGCCCTGTCCTCACAGCTTCACTTCTGCCAGTACCTCGTCTCCTACCTTCCAAACTTTACAGAAGCTCTCCTGCGAACCTTGCAGAACTAGCACTCCTGGAAGAAAGGATATTACGGAGACATGGCTTAGGCACAGCCTGGGGGATATTTCCAGAATGAGATTTTCACTCTGCAGTGGAGAGTGCGCTGATATGAAACTTCCTGGCAGATTAAAACTGTGTGCCGGACCGAGACTCGAACTCGGGACCTTTGCCTTTCGCGGGCAAGTGCTCTACCAACTGAGCTACCCAAGCACGACTCACGCCCTGTCCTCACAGCTTCACTTCTGCCAGTACCTCGTCTCCTACCTTCCAAACTTTACAGAAGCTCTCCTGCGAACCTTGCAGAACTAGCACTCCTGGAAGAAAGGATATTACGGAGACATGGCTTAGGCACAGCCTGGGGGATATTTCCAGAATGAGATTTTCACTCTGCAGTGGAGAGTGCGCTGATATGAAACTTCCTGGCAGATTAAAACTGTGTGCCGGACCGAGACTCGAACTCGGGACCTTTGCCTTTCGTGGGCAAGTGCTCTACCAACTGAGCTACCCAAGCACGACTCACGCCCTGTCCTCACAGCTTCACTTCTGCCAGTACCTCGTCTCCTACCTTCCAAACTTTACAGAAGCTCTCCTGCAAACCTTGCAGAACTAGCACTCCTGGAAGAAAGGATATTACGGAGACATGGCTTAGGCACAGCCTGGGGGATATTTCCAGAATGAGATTTTCACTCTGCAGTGCAGAGTGCGCTGATATGAAACTTCCTGGCAGATTAAAACTGTGTGCCGGACCGAGACTCGAACTCGGGACCTTTGCCTTTCGCGGGCAAGTGCTCTACCAACTGAGCTACCCAAGCACGACTCACGCCCTGTCCTCACAGCTTCACTTCTGCCAGTACCTCGTCTCCTACCTTCCAAACTTTACAGAAGCTCTCCTGCGAACCTTGCAGAACTAGCACTCCTGGAAGAAAGGATATTACGGAGACATGGCTTAGGCACAGCCTGGGGGATATTTCCAGAATGAGATTTTCACTCTGCAGTGGAGTGTGCGCTGATATGAAACTTCCTGGCAGATTAAAACTGTGTGCCGGACCGAGACTCGAACTCGGGACCTTTGCCTTTCGGGGGCAAGTGCTCTACCAACTGAGCTACTCAAGCACGACTCACGCCCTGTCCTCGCAGCTTCACTTCTGCCAGTACCTCGTCTCCTACTTTCCAAACTTTACAGAAGCTCTCCTGCGAACCTTGCAGAACCAGCACTCCTGGAAGAAAGGATATTGCGGAGACATGGCTTAGCCACAACCTGGGGGATGTTTCCAGAATGAGATTTTCACTCTGCAGCAGACAGGTCCTGAGTTCAAGTCTCAGTCCAGCACACAGTTTTAATCTGCCAGGAAGTTTCATATCAGCACACACTCCGCTGACAGCTCCACCGATGGACTGCCATTCTATTCTCTGTGAACTTGATGCTATCACGTCTGTATATGTGCACATCGCTATCGCAAGACTTTTGTCACCTCATTGTATAAAGCTATCATTTGCATCCATACTCATTTTAATAAACAAGAGGTTTATGATCATGAAATTTGACATTTTAAGTATGAGACTAATCTACCAATAAGAAAGACAATCATCGATTCTCTGGGATGTAATAAGTTTCTGTGGTACAACTCATTTCCACACTGACACTCATTTATATAAAAATTGGCAAAGAGGGCTACCTCTCACCCATCACCAGAATTAATTTTCTGTCGGGACGTGTGTCATGCACACAACTAAAGTCTTGCACTCAAATGGATTCTTTTACCCATAGCAGTTGTAATCACTGTCTCTACAGTCATCCAAGTTCAACACCATGAAAGGGAGCAGTGGACTCTTAATTCACCCTCTGTTACACATGCACAGTGAAATAATATATTGTAGACAGTACTGTATTGACCCAAAAATATTCAGTCCAGGAGTGTGCTTGGCCAACATCATTAACATACTTATAATCCAGATGTGACTGTCAATGTATTTTATTAGTAAGAAACAGCACAACCCTACCTCCATTGGGCAACTCAGTAACTGTGTCAAATTCTGCTCTGATGCAATGGCATATGGAAGAATTACTACACATACAAGTCAGTGTTTCTTAGCTCGGCAATTTTAAAACAGCAGCACTACTCACAAAACGGTAAAAGTGTGGTGAAATAAAATGAATCCACAATTAATTAATTTTATTTATTTATTTTCGTGTCCCATAGATCTTTGATGCAACCATATCACTAGAATGTAGAATGTGTCCAATTTTTATTTATTTATTACATATCCCATTAATCCGTATTGTGATAAATCATAAGGACGTGGAATGAGTCATGATTACATAACACAGATGTAATACATGTATATAAAATTACAAAAATGCGCCATAAAATGATGAGTAAGTTTGACAGTTAAAATGAAATCAAAGGTATAGCTCAAGTAACATAAAACAATTAATGAAAAAGAAAATATAGTACATTGTCCGACTTAAGCAGTTAAGGTGAGTTATAGCAAAACACATTACAACAAAGTTTTAAGAATATAAATACCAATGGCAATACAATTTACAAAAAACTGTCATTGCTTTATCTGCAGGTACTCATCAAGCGAGTAGAAGGAATTTTCGAATAGGTATTCTCTTAATTTACATTTAAAAGAAGGTAAGACATTAATGCGAACTTTAATATCTGAAGGAAGAAAGTTGAAAATTTTTGTAGCAGAATTATGAACACCTTTTTGCACAAGACTTAAATGTTTCACATCCCTATGTAAAAGATTTTTTGACCTAGTATCATGATCATGACATTCACTGTTACATTACTGGCCATTAAAATTGCTACACCATGAAGATGACATACTACAGATGCGAAAATCAACCAACAGGAACAAGATGCTGTGATACGCTAATGATTAGCGTTTCAGAGCATTCACATAAGGTTGGCGCCGGTGGTAAAACCTACAACATGCTGACATGAGGAAAGTTTTCAATCGATTTCTCATACACAAACAGCAGTTGACTGGCGTTGCTTGGTGAAACATCATTGTGATGCCTCGTGTAAGGAGGAGAAATCTGTACCATCACGTTTCCGACTTTGATAAAGGTCGGATTGTAGCCTATCACAATTGTGGTTTATCGTACCGCGACATTGCTGCTCGCGTTGGTCAAGATCCAATGACTGTTAGCAGAATATGGAATCGGTGGGTTCAGGAGGCTAATACGGAACCCCGTGCTGGATCCCAACGGCCTCGTATCACTAGCAGTCAAGATGACAGGCATCTTACTCACACGGCTGCAACAGATCATGCAACCACGTCTCGATCCCTGAGTCAACAGATGGGGACGTTTGCAAGACAACAACCATCTGCACGAAAAGTTCGACAACATTTGCAGCAGCATGGACTATCAGCTCGGAGACCGTGGCTGCGGTTACCCTTGATGCTGCATCATAGACAGGAGCGCATGCGATGGTGTACTCAACGACGAACCTGGGTGCGCGAATGGCAAAACGTCATTTTTTCAGATGAATCCAGATTCTGTTTACAGCATCGTGATGGTTGCATCCGTGTTTGGCGACATTGTGGTGAACTCACATTGGAAGTGTGTATTCGTCATCGCCAAAATGGCGTATCACATGTCGTGATGGTATGGGGTGCCATCAGTTACACGTCTCTGTCACCTCTTATTCGCATTGACGGCACTTTGAACAGTGGACATTACATTTCGGATGTGTTATGACCGTGGCTCTACCCTTCATTCGATCCCTGCAAAACCCTACATTTCAGCAGGATAATGCATGACCGCATGTTGCAGGTCCTGTACGGGCCTTTCTGGATACAGAAAATGTTCGACTGCTGCCCTGGCCAACACATCCTCCAGATCTCTCACCAATTGAAAACATCTGGTCAATGGTGACCGAGCAACTGGTTCATCACAATATGCCAGTCACTACTCTTGATGAACTGTGGTATTGTGTTGAAGCTGCATAGGCAGCTGTATCTGTACACGCCATCCAAGCTCTGTTTGACTCAATGCCCAGGCATATCAAGGCTGTTATTACGGCCAGAGGTGGTTGTTCTGGGTAGTGATTTCTCAGGATCTGTGCACCCAAATTGCGTGAAAATGTAATCACTTGTCAGTTCTAGTATAATATATTTGTCCAATGAATACCTGTTTATCACCTGCATTTCTTCTCGGTGTAACAATTTTAATGGCCTGTGGTGTAGTTTTAAAGAGAGACTGGTTATTAGAAACAAAAATCATCAAAGAAAATATGTATTGAGAGGTAACTGTTAATATTTGTAACTTACAGAACAGATTTCTGCAAGAATATCTTGGATGAACACCGTTCAAGATTCTCACAGCTCTGTTCTGTGCAGTAAATATTTTTTTGGCTGAAGGCTGGTTACCCCAAAATATTATGCCATGTGACATGATAGAATGAAAATAACCAAAGTAGGCAGCTTTGATAGCGTTCAAATCACCAATGGGGGTGATTACAAGCAAAAAGCGTAAGTTGCCACACCGAGCCTTCTATGTAGGTCTAGGGTATGTACAGACCAGTTGAACTTACCATCAATTAGAATGCCCAAGAACTTAGATGATTCACATTGTAGTATATTTAGTTTACCACAGTGTAAATAGCATATTTCAATTACTTACTGAAATGTATGAAATAGCATAAACTGAGTTCTTTTCAATATTTAGGGTTAGTCCATTGCACTTAAACCAGTGTAGGATGTCAACGAGTACAGTATAACATTTATTTTCTAGGTCATTGTTAGTTTGACTTGAATAGTGGTTGTTGTTGTTCTTGTGGTCTTCAGTCCTGAGACTGGTTTGATGCAGCTCTCCATGCTAATCTATCCTGTGCAAGCTCCTTCTTCTCCCAGTACCTACTGCAACCTACACCCTCCTGAATCTGCTTAGTGTATTCATCTCTTGGTCTCCCTCTACGATTTTGACCCTCCACGCTGCCCTCCAATGCTAAATTTGTGATCCCTTGATGCCTCAAAACATGTACTACCAACCGATCCCTTCCTCTAGTCAAGTTGTGCCACAAACTTCTCTTCTCCCCAATCCTATTCAATACCTCCTCATTAGTTACATGATCTACCCATCTAATCTTCAACATTCTTCTGTAGCACCACATTTCGAAAGCTTCTATTCTCTTCTTGCCCAAACTATTTATTGTCCATGTTTCACTTCCATACATGGCTACACTCCAGACAAATACTTTCAGAAACGACTTTCTGACACTTAAATCTACACTCGATGTTAACAAATCTCTCTTCTTCAGAAACACTTTCCTTGCCATTGCCAGTCTACATTTTATATCCTCTCTACTTGAACCATCATCAGTTATTTTGCTCCCCAAATAGTAAAACTCCCTTACTACTTTAAGTTTCTCATTTCTTAATCTAATTCCCTCAGCATCACCCGACTTAATTTGACTACATTCCATTATCCTCGTTTTGCTTTTGTTGATGTTCATCTTATATCCACCTTTCAAGACACTGTCCATTCCGTTCAACTGCTCTTCCATATCCTTTGCTGTCTCTGACAGAATTACAATGTCATTGGCAAACCTCAAAGTTTTTATTTCTTCTCCATGGATTTTAATACCTACTCCGAATTTTTCTTTTGTTTCCTTTACTGCTTGCTCAATATACAAATTGAATAACATCGGGGAGAGGTTACAACCCTGTCTTACTCCCTTCCCAACAACTGCTTCCCTTTTATGTCCCTCGACTCTTATAACTGCCATCTGGTTTCTGTACAAATTGTAAATAGCCTTTCGCTCCCTGTATTTTACCCCTGCCACCTTTAGAATTTGAAAAAGAGCATTCCAGTCAACATTGTCAAAAGCTTTCTCTAAGTCTACAAATGCTAGAAATGTAGGTTTGCCTTTCCTTAATCTTTCTTCTAAGATAAGTCGTAAGGTAAGTATTGCCTCACGTGTTCCAGTATTTCTACAGAATCCAAACTGATCTTCCCCGAGGTCGGCTTCTACCAGTTTTTCCATTCGTCTGTAAAGAATTCGCGTTAGTATTTTGCAGCTGTGACTTATTAAACTGATAGTTTGGTAATTTTTACATCTGCCAACACCTGATTTCTTTGGGATTGGAATTATTATATTCTTCTTGAAGTCTGAGGGTATTTCACCTGTCTCATACATCTTGCTCACCAGATGGTAGAGTTTTGTCAGGACTGGCTCTCCCAAAGCCGTCAGTAGTTCTAATGGAATGTTGTCTACTCCCCGGGGCCTTGTTTCGACCCAGGTCTTTCAGTGCTCTGTCAAACTCTTCACGCAGTATCGTATGTCCCATTTCATCTTCATCTACATCCTCTTCCATTTCCATAATATTGTCCTCAAGTACATCGCCCCTCTATAGATCCTCTATATACTCCTTCCACCTTTCTGCTTTCCCTTCTTTGCTTAGAACTGGGTTTCCATCTGAGCTTTTGATATTCATACAAGTGGCTCTCTTTTCTCCAAAGGTCTCTTTAATTTTCCTGCAGGCTGTATCTATCTTACCCCTAGTGAGATAAGCCTCTACATCCTTACATTTGTCCCCTAGCCATCCCTGCTTAGCCATTTTGCACTTCCTGTCGATCTCATTTTTGAGACGTTTGTATTCCTTTTTGCCTGCTTCATTTATTGCATTTTTATGTTTTCTCCTTTCATTAATTAAATTCAATATTTCTTCTGTTACACATGGATTTCTACTAGCCCTCGTCTTTTTACCTACTTGATCCTCTGCTGCCTTCACTACTTCATCCCTCAGAGCTACCCATTCGTCTTCTACTGTATTTCTTTCCCCCATTCCTGTCAATTGTTCCCTTATGCTCTCCCTGAAACTCTGTACAACCTCTGGTTTAGTCAGTTTATCCAGGTCCCATCTCCTTAAATTCTCACCTTTTTGCAATTTCTTCAGTTTTAATCTACAGTTCATAACCAATAGATTGTGGTCAGAGTCCACATCTGCCCCTGGAAATGTCCTACAATTTAAACCTGGTTCCTAAATCTCTGTCTTACCATTATATAATCTATCTGATACCTTTTAGTAACTCCAGGATTCTTCCATGTATACAACCTTCTTTTATGATTCTTGAACCAAGTGGTATCATGGGCAAAAAGAGTAAATTTACACTCGGTGGCTGTACAAAGTGGGAGATCATTGATAAAGATAAGAAAAAGCAAAGGTCCCAAAATTGACCCTTGATGCACTCCACACTTTAATATGCCCCAATCAGATGAGATGGGACTATCATTGGCACCTTCTGTTTTGTAGATGATTCACTCCACCTACTAGTGCTACCTGTCAAGCCGTAAGTGTGGCATCAAGAGTTACAATGCCACAATGGAGGTGCACATTCTCGTAAGTTGGCACTACGAGAGAAGATTAACTATGCCGACTACAGTGCCCCCAGACCGACACTGTGAAGCTCAGCAAGTGCTGTCTTGATTTCTGGGCATTTCATCAAGAGCAGACGGCCTGGAAATATCACTTCTACGACCAAGTGGGCTAGCTTGCTATTGAGACTTTGTATTGATTACGTTTAGTTAAAGCTTGGACAGCAATGAGTATTTGTTAGTTTTGAAATTATACATAAAAATCATCCTAACTTCACAGTATTAGACATGGGCTACAGCTTCACACCTACTGCTCATCCTAGCCAAAGTTATGTATGCATTTGATATTTACTTGTGTTTTTTGACTCTATTAAAAGTGCTAAAGTTACCTGCAGTACAGAAGTGCTTCATCTCTCCTGCTCCTACTCAGTTCTTTCACTCTTGGCATATATTACAGAAGCAGTTCACAGGAGCAGACCCACGCACTGCCTATCCAGGCGGGATACAAAAATAAGAATTAGGCTTCTGTAAGAGAATGTTTTGGTCTACACAGTCAAAGGCCTTTGACAAGTCACAGAAGATTCCAATAGGCAACATTCTATTATTTATTGACTCTAATAAAATTTCATTTGTGAGAGAAAAAATAGCCCGCTCTATTGTCTACCTTTTTGGCAACCAAACTGATTTCTGTTGAGTCTGTTATGGATGTTAAGATCTTCTACAATTCTTTTATACATTAGCTTCTCCAATACTTTTGAGAAACTACTTAGTAGTGATACTGGACAGTAGTTAGATAAATTAGTTTTGTCACCCTTCTTGGAAAGTGGTTTCACAACAGCAAGCTTTAATCTCTTTGGGACAGCACCTTGCTGCATAGACTCATTAAAAATGTGACACAAGACTTGACATATGTTATCACTACAATGCTTTAGAATTTTAGGTAAAATGTTGTCAAAACCTGTGGAATTTTTATTTTTCAAGGCCTCGATGGTATTTTTAACTTCAGTAATAGTGACAGTGGCAATACAAATTGGGTCACACATGTTGGGATTAGCTCTTTGTAATAATCACATAGCGGCATTTAAGAAACCCCTACAACCTACATATTCTGCTGCAGTTAAGAAGTCATTGTTGAATATGTTGGATACAGTTACAGGATTATGAATGAATAACCTCATCATGACAGCTTATCTCCACGGTATTAACATTCTTGTTACTATTGCCGCACTTTCTTTACAACATTCCAAACTGTTTTTATTTTGTTCTTGGATTTACCAATTTCAGACTTAATATACAAGCTCCTGTATTTGTTTAGCACCCTTTTTTTTTCCCCCAAGGGTCATTTCAAATATAATTCATTTAAAAAAGTTTAGATTTAACATTAACATCTGAGGTACTATACACTGGAAGCCAATCTATCTGTGTCAAATTGTAATTAAAGGCAGTCATAGTTTCAGTGTTTGTAAGTCTATAGGATCTATAGGTGTGGGAGACACTGTTTCACAGACTAATGTTATTGACTTTAAGAAGTTGTCCACCATGGTCAGACAGGTCATAAATTAGTTTGCTTACACTAGCACTGTTTACTCTGCTCTTGTCAATGAAAATATTATCTAAAAGGCTCTCGCAAATTTGTGTAACTCTAGTGGGCCAGTTAACCATAGCAGCCAAGTTTTAAGAATTTATTAAATGGTCCAGCTCAGTCTTAAGGTGGTAATCAGTTAAGAAGTTGACATTAAAGTCACCTGCAACTATTATATTTCTGATTTTGGAGAACAATTTCGCCAAAAGAGATTCTAACTTATCCATAAAGATGCAAAACTTCCCTGCTGGAGCTCTGTAAATTGGAAGCACATTAAGTAACATGTCCTCTGCAGTAATTTTAGTCCCACAAATTTACTTAAATCCAAAGACCCGCCAGGTTAGCCGAGCGCACTAACGTGCCGCTTCCTGGACTCGGGTAGGCGCGCCGGCCCCGGATCGAATCCACCCGGCGGGTTAACAATGAGGGCCGGTGTGCCGGCCAGCCTGGGTGTGGTTTTAGGCGGTTTTCCACATCCCCCTAGGTGAATACTGGGCTGGTCCCCATGTCCCACCTCAGTTACACGGCAAGCAGACATCTTACCACTTTCACACTATTCCATGGATTTCACTCGACGCAGGCAGTTGGGCTACACTAATTCCTTCCCTGGGGGTATGGGCTGGCAGCAGGAAGGGCATCCGACCACCGTTCAACTAACATTTCCACATTCATTTAACCATGCCGACCCTGCGTATCCATGGGAACAAGGCACAAGCAAAACAAAGAAAGAAAGAAACTTACTTAAATCCAAAGGTTTATAAATGATTTTACTGTCTGTATAAATACAGCACCACCTTTCTCTTTAATTGTTCTGCAATAATGAGTAGCTAGATCATACCCATCAAGCTGCAGTCTGTCAATTCCAACTGTTATGTGGTGCTCAGTCACACATAAAACATGAGGATGGTCAACATATCCCCTAGATTTACAGATTAAAAATTTAACTTACTTTTGTGACTTCTGATATTTGATGCAAAATAATATGTTTCTTACAGTTACTTTCACTGTCCTTATGCTGGTCTGTTTTTCCATTCACACCATTTTTCCCTGTTGCACTCAAGACTGCGCTGGGTACATTTTGATCTATGTCCCAGCTGGAGGTTCGTTCATTAGTTGTCATTGGCGAGGTCGTGTGGGTGCTGGCCATAAAAAATTCACTTTTTCTCTTTGACAGTCTTCTTTCTCTAGTAGAAATTCGTGGAACACCCTTTTTCCTTGAAGATACTGCATCAGAATTACTTTCCAGTCCTCAAGGTTCTTTGGGTGGAACTTTATCATACAGTTTGATGATGACGTTTGGTTTGTCGGGCGCTCAACTGCGGGGTCATCGGCGCCCGTATCGTACGGTGTTGATTTATCTCAGGAAGGTGTTTATGATGAAATTACATCACTGCTGCTGGTTTTAAAAGAAGGACCAATAATGTATCTAGATAATACAGTATTTTCTTTACATTTGGCAGTGTCAGGGCAAGACACAGCTATACATCTGTTCCTTTCATTCAAATAGGTTTCCCAGATATCTTGGCATGGCTTGGCTTCTACAACACAGCATCTGACTTTTCTTGCAGAGCTGGTTGTAAGTGTTTTTACTACTTTACACTGTTTCCACGGGTTTGATACCGATGAAGCAATGTTTGTGCACAGCCTATTATTACAGTAATAACCATATCTAAATGGTCATGAGGGTTACAAACTAAATCATACATTAACAGATACATGAGGTTCAAGTGTTTAAATAACACAGATTATAGTAGTAGTGGAATATGGGACGCAAATAAAAACAGCAAAAATAAAGAGTATGGTCATCAGTACAAGACGCAGACTGTCCAATATTAAAATAGGACAAATTACCACTAGTCAAGTAAGTGAATTTAAATATCTCAGAAGCACAATAACTGAAGACTTGAGATGTCACCAGGAGGTGAAAACTCAAATTGCCATAGCGAAGGAGGCATTCAACAGAAAGAGGAGATTCTTATGTGTCAAATTAGATAAAGGACTAACGAAAAGGCTAGGCAAATGTTTTGTCTGGAGTGTGGCACTATATGGGGCAGAAACACGGACACTGAGACGAGAGGACGAAAAAAGGTTAGAATCATTTGAGATGTGGATGTGGAGGAGAATGGAGAGAATAATCTGGATGGAAAGAGTGAGTAATGAAAGAGTATTGGAAAGGACTGGTGAGAGAAGGTGTCTGCTGAACGTTGTAAGAGAAAGGAAAAAGAACTGGTTGGGACATTCATTGAGAAGGGAGTGCATCCTAGCAGATGCTTTGGAAGGACTGGTTTGTGGGAGAAGACTGAGAGGAAGAAGGAGATACAAGATGATAGATGGCATAAAGGGAAGAGGAAATTTTGCAGACCTGAAGAGGATGGCAGAAGACCGGACAGTCTGGAGAACTACCACGTGAAAACCTGCCTTTTGGCAGAACACTGATGATGATGATGATGATGATAGTAGTAATCATGATTACACGAATATATTACATGTCTTTCATTCTGATACACATAAAAAGCATTCTGTCATCAATTGATATGCCAGTGCTACATAGCCAGTTCTTGTAGGAATACTTAAAATTAAACAGATTGTACTAATTGTTACACACTGTCAATATGGTTCAAATGGCTCTGAGCACTATGGGACTTAACGTCTGAGGTCATCAGTCCCCTTGAACTTAGAACTACTTAAACATAACTAACCTAACGACATCACACACATCTATGCCCGAGGCAGGATTTGAACCTGCGACCGTAGTGGTCACGCAGTTCCAGGCTGAAGCGCCTAGAACTGCTCGGCCACAATGGCTGGCACTGTCAATAAATTCCTGTAAAGAATAGAAAGAACTATTCAAAAGATAAAGTTTCAGCTGTTTTTTTGAATTTAGTCATATCCCCAATGACTGATTTAACATGCAATGGAAGCTTATTGTATACTTCTATGCTTGAATAATGTTCTCCTTTCTGTACCATACTGAGAATTTTTATATCTTTGTGAAGATTCTGTTTACTTCTTGTATCATGATCACGATATTCACTGTTTGTTTTGTAAATTGTATGATTATTGTTCACAAAGCACATTAATTAAAAAATGTACTGAGATGGCTTGGTGAGGATCCTGAGCTTTTTGAGTAAGTTCCTGCAAGAGTGTCTGGATTGCACTCTAGCCATAATTCTGATGACTCTTTTTCTGTACAATAAAGACTTTGTTTGCTCATGACTGGTAACCATAGAATATGATGCTGTACCTCATAAGTGAATGGAAATATCTTAGGTATACAGCTTTAATTGTTTCCAAGTCACAGACAGATGGAATTGAGTGAATGGCAAAGGCTGCTGAATTCAGTCTTTTACATAGGTTGTTGATGTGAACTGACCCACCCTCTTCATGAGCTTATAATCTACCTTAATGCACGTAACTAACATGTTGTCAAGAACTACATGGCAGAAAATTTTGTGGAATGCCATGTCTCTCAAATGCAAGAGACAAATGAAATCTCCATTATTCTGAACAAGCCAATCACAGTATTCACGTTTATAAGTTTATGTATCCTTTCAGGTCAGATAATGACTTAAATGTCTCTGTTCAAATAGTCTACATACTTGAGCTTTAAGTCACAGCAGTTTTAAGCTGAGTTCTCCAAGCATTGCCTATGACCTTTGGAATTTCCCACCTACAGAATTATGTACAAAGATACCATAAGCCAGCCATGTGTCAGAGTCAGAACTGTATGTGGAAAACTATTAATAGTTCTTACAATTACTGATTAATATTGATGGTATTTATGGCATACAGTTGTGAATGTTTCATGCTAATGAAAGCTGTTGAAAGAGTGAGAGAGGTCATAACACATACAGATCGACAATCTCTTATGAGCTTGCTGAAGAAAGCGTCTCGTTCAGCAGATTCTTGAGCACTGTTCATCGATCTGGAACATTTACCGTGTAGGGCTGACAGAGAAGATACAACAGACAGGGGTGCTTTTCGTCATGGGATCGTTTGGTTGGTGACAGAATGTTACCGAGATGCCCGACAAACTCCATTGGGAGACTACAAGAGAGGTATGCGCATCTCATAGATGCTACTATTAAAATTGTGAGAGAGCATTTTCCTAGAGGTGTCATACAACATATTGCTTCCTCCCACATACACTATGTGATTTAAAGTATTCAAATAGCCCCAAAAACATACATTTTTCATATTAGGTGCATTGTGCTGCTACCTACTGCCAGTTACTCCATATCAGCAACCTCAGTAGTCATTAGACATCGTGAAAGAGCAGAATGGGGTGCTCTGCGGAACTTGTGGGCTTCGAACATGGTCAGGTGATTGGGTGTCACTTGAGTCATATGTCTGTATGTGAGATTTCCACACTCCTAAACACCCCCGGGTCCACTGTTTCTGATGTAATAGTGAAATGGAGACGTGAAGGGACACTTACAGCACAAAATCGTACAGGTCGACCTCGTCTTTGACTGTCAGAGACTGCCGACAGTTGAAGAGGGTCATAATGTGTAATAGGCAGACATCTATCCAGACCATCACACAGGAATTTTAAACTGCATCAGGATCCACTGCAAGTATTATGACAGTTAGGCAGAAGTTGAGAAAAATTGGATTTCATGGTCGAGAGGCTGCTCCTAAGCCACACATCACGCCGGTAAAGGCCAAACAACACCTCGTTTGGTGTAAGGAGCGTAAACATTGGACGAATGAACAGTGGGAAAACGTTGTGTGGAGTGACGAATCATGGCACACAATGTGGCGATCCGATGCAAAGGTGTGGGTATGGCGAATGCCCGGTGAACGTCATCTACCAACGTTTGTAGTGCCAACAGTAAAATTCAGAGGCAGTGGTGTTATGATGTGGTCGTGTTTTTCATGGAAAGGGCCTGCACCCCTTTTTGCATGGCAATATCACAGCACAGGCCTCCATTGATGTTTAGAGCACCTTCTTGCTTCCCACTGTTGAATAGAAATTCCGGGATGGCGACTACATCCTCCAACACAATCAAGCACTTGTTCATAATAAGTGGCCTGTGGCAGAGTGGTTACATGACAATAACATCCCTGCAATGGACTGGCCTGCACAGAGTCCTGACCTGAAACCTATAGAACCTTTGGGATGTTTTGGAACGCCAACTTCGTGCCAGGCCTCAGAGACCGACATCGACACCTCTCCTCAGTGCAGCACTCCGAGAAGAATAGGTTGCCATTCCCCGAGAAATCTTCCAGCACCTGATTGAACATATGCCTGCGAGAGTGGAAGGATAAGGGTGGGCCAACACCATACTGAATTCCAGCATTACCAATGGAGGGTGCCAAGAACTTGTAAGTCATTTTCAGCCAGGTGTCCGGATACTTATGATCACATAGTGTGCATCTTGCATAATGACCACGGTGAGAAAATTTGAGAAATTAGAGCTGACACTGAGGCTTACCGACAATCATTCTTCCCAAGCGCCATTCATGAGTGGAACAGGGGTGGGGGGATCAGTTAGGGGAAACAGAAGTGTCCTCTGTCACACACCATTAGATGATTTGCAGAGTATGATGTAGATATGATTTAATTTTCTGGAGCAACTCACCTGCCAGTGGAAGTTGCTTTATTGTCCAAAAAAAGAACTGTAAGGACCATAGGCGATGTAACTACTAGAAGCTCATGGAAGTAAGTATTTAAGACTTTGCAATTTCTACTATCTACATCTACATCCATACTCCTCAAGCCACCTGACGGTGTGTGGCGGAGGGTATCTTCAGTACCTCTATCAGTTCTCCCTTCTATTCGAGTCTCATATTATTCATGGAAAGAAAGATTGTTGGTATGCCTCTGTGTGGGCTCTAATCTCTCTGATTTTATCCTCATGGTCTCTTCGCGAGATATACGTAGAGCAATATACTACTTGACTCCTCGGTGAAGGTAAGTTCTTGAAGCTTCAACAAAAGCTCGTACCGAGCTACTGAGCATCTCTCTTGCAGGACCTTCCACTGGAGTTTATCTATCATCTCCGTAACACTTTTGCCATTACTAAATGATCCTGTAATGAAGTGCACTGCTCTCCATTGGATCTTCTCTATCTCTTCTATCAACCCTATCTGGTATGGATCCCACACTGCTGAGCAGTATTAAAGCAGTGGGTGTAACCTACTTCCTTTGTTTTCAGACTGCATTTCCTTAGGATTCTTCCAATGAATCTCAGTCTGGCATCTGCTTTACCGACGATCAACTTTATATGATCATTCCATTTTAAATCACACCTAATGCGTACTCCAGATAATTTATGGAATTAACTGCTTCCAGTTGCTGACCTGCTATATTGTAGCTAAATGATAAGGGATCTGTCTTTCTATGTATTCGCAGCACATTACACTTGTCTACACTTTGATTCAATTGCCATTCCCTGCACCATGTGTCAATTCATTGCAGATCCTCCTACATTTCAGTACAATTTTCCATTGTTACAACCTCTCGATATACTACAGCATCATCTGCAAATAGCCTGAGTGAACTTTCAATGTTATCCACAAGGTCATGTAGTTATATTGTGAATAGCAACGGTCCTACGACACTCCCCTACGGCACACCTGAAATCCCTCTTACTTCAGAAGACTTCTCTCCATTGAGAATGACGTGGTGCATTCTGATATCTAGGAACTCCTCAATACAATCACACAATTGGTCTGATAGTCCATATGCTCTTACGTTGCTCATTAAATGACTGGGGGGAACTGTATCAAATGCCTTGTGGAAGTCAAGAAACACGGCATCTACCTGGGAGCCCGTGTCTATGGCCCTCTGAGTCTCGTGGATGAATAGCACGAGCTGGGTTTCACACGATCGTCTTTTTCGAAACCCATGCTGATTCCTACAGAGTAGATTTCTAGTCTCCAGAAAAGTCATTATACTTGAACATAATACGTGTTCCAAAATTCTACAACTGATCGACGATAGAGATATAGGTCTACAGTTCTGCACATCTGTTCGACGTCCCTTCTTGAAAACGGGGATGACCTGTGCCCTTTTCCAATCTTTTGGAACACTATGCTCTTCTAGAGAGCTACGGGGCCTCGTTTATATATTTTGGAAGTTACATATTTCATTAAGATAATAATGGACACTGAAGAGAAACTAGTGTATTAAGATGAAACAGTTCATAGGTGTAACACACGACAGAAAACAGTGCTACATAGTGAATATGCAAAAACAAAACGTAGGCAGGATAGGACTCTATGATAAGTGGAAAAACTTTACAATAAGTTATCACAACATGTTAAGACACAAAAAAATTAAGAAACTTTTAACTAGACCTACAAGTGTATCTTTCAAATAAAATGTAGCAGGTGAATATGGACTGGGGATAAGGAATGAAACGTGAAGCTGCCTGGTATAATTTTGCACAGAGCGTAACTTAATCATAGCTAACACTTGGTTTAAGAATCATGAAAGAAGGTTGTATTTATGGAAGAGGCCTGGAGACACTAGAAGGTTTCAGATAGATTATGTAATGGTAAGACAGAGATTTAGGAACCAGGTTTTAAATTGTAAGACATTTCCAGAGGCAGATGTGAACTGTGACCACAATTTATTGGTTATTAACTGTAGATTGAAACAGAAAACTGCAAAAAGGTAGGAATTTGAGATGGGACCTGGATAAACTGAAAGAACCAGAGTTTCAGAGAGTATTAGGGAACGATTGATAAGTAAAGGGGAAAGAAATACAGTAGAAGAAGAATGGTTAGCTTTGAGAGATGAAACAGTGAAGGCAGCAGAGGATCAAGTAGATAAAAAGAGCAGGGCTAGTAGAAATCCTTGGGTAATGGAAGAGATACTGAATTTAAATGACAAAAGGAGAAAATATAAAAATGCAGTAAATGAAGCAGGCAGAAAGGAATACAAATGTCTCAAAAATGAGATAGAAAAGAAGTGCAAAATGGCTAAGCAGGGATAGCTAGAGAATAAATGTAAGGATGTAGAAGCATGTATCACTAAGGATAAGATAGATACTGCACACAGGAAAGTAGACACACCTTTGGAGAATAGAGAGCTACCTGTACGAATATTAACAGCTCAGATGGAAAACCAATCTTAAGCAAAGAAGGGAAAGCAGTTAGATGGAAGGAGTATATCGAGGATCTATACATGAGTGATGTCCTTGAGGGCAATATTATTGAAATGGAAGAATGTAGATGAAAATGAAATGGGAGATACGATACTGCGTGAAGAATTTGACAGAGCACTGACAGACCTAATTGGAAACAAGGCCTCCAGAGTAGACAACATTCCATTAGAACTACTGACAGCCTTGGGTGAGCCAGTCATGGAAAAACTCTTTCATCTGATGAGCAAGATGTTTGAGACAGGCGAAATACCCCCAGACTTCAAGAAGAATACAATAATCCCAATTCCAAAGAAAGCAGGTGCTGACAGGTGTGAAAATCACCAAACTGTCAGTTTAATAAGTCATGGTTGCAAAATAGTAACACCAATTCTCCACAGACAAATGGAAAACTGGTAGAAGCCAACCTTGGGGAAGACCATTTTGGATTCCGTAGAAATGTTGGACATACAAGGCAATACTGACCCTATGACTTATCTTAGAAGATAGGTTAGGGAAAGGCAAACCTACGTGTCTAGCATTTGTAGACTTAGAGAAAGCTTTTTACAATGTTTACTGGAATACTCTTTTTCATATTTTGAAAGTGGCTGGGGTAAAATAATTGGGAATGAAGGTGATTTACAATTTGTACAGAAAGCAGATGGCAGTCATAAGAGTCGAGGGACATGAAAGGGAAGCAGTAGTTGGGAAGGGAGTGAGACAGGGTTGTAGCCTCTCCCCAACATTATTCAATCTGTATATTGAGCAGGCAGTGAAGGAAACAAAAGAAAAATTCGGAGTAGGAATTAAAATTCATGGAGAAAACATAAAAACTTGAGGTTTGCGGATGACATTGTAATTCTGTGAGAGACAGCAAAGGACTTGGAAGAGCAGCTGAACACAATGGACAGTGTCTTGAAAGGAGGATATAAGATGAACATCAACCAAAGCAAAATGAGGAAAATGGAATGTAGTCGAATTAAGTCAGGTGATGCTGAGGGAATTACATTAGGAAATGAGACACTTAAAGTAGTAAAGGCGTTTTGCTATTTGGGGAGCAAAATAACTGATGATGGTCGAAGTAGAGAGGATATAAAATGTAGACTGGCCATGGCAAGGAAAGCGTTTCTGAAGAAGAGAAATTTGTTAACATCGAGTTTAGATTTAAGCGTCAGAAAGTATTTTTCTGAAAGTATTTGTATGGAGTGTAGCCAAGTATGAAAGTGAAACATGGATGATAAACTGTTTAGACAAGAAGAGAATAGAAGCTTTCAAAATGTGTTGGTACAGAAGAATGCTGAAGATTAGATGGGTAGATCACATAACTGATGACGAGGTACTGAACAGAATTGGGGAGAAGAGGAATCTGTGGCACAACTTGACTAGAAGAAGGGATCGGTTGGTAGGACATGTTTTGAGGCATCAAGGGATCACCAATTTAGTACTGGAGAGAAGTGTGGAGAGTAAAAATCATAGAGAGAGACCAAGAGATGAATACGCTAAGCACATTCAGAGATGAAGAAGCGTGCACAGTATAGAGTAGCATGCAAAGCTGCATCAAACCAGTCTCAGGATTGAGGACCACAACAACATTATATTATTGATGAATATAAATATACAATCCTAAACTGTGTAGCAGTTAAGTGAAGGTAGCTGCTTCTGTAATCTGCATGGGTTCCTCCATAATACTTAAGTCAGTTGCATTATCAATATTTGTTTATGACTTATAAATATCTTCTAATCTTTAAATTTGTGTCTTTTAAACAAAATTAAAATTAGTAAACTGTGCACATGAAGATGCTTCAAAAACTGCAAATGTAATTTAGATTTTTTTAATTAATAAGATTGATTGTTGTTAGTTCATAAGAAAAATATCATTATTTAGTATAGATTTGTTTCTTTTGTACAAAAAAGATTATGTAAATTATGATGAACACAATGCTGTAAGAATGATAAAAATCCTTTTGTTTTTTTAACTAGAGTAACTACCATAAGTCCATAAAAAGAGTGTAAGTATAATCGGCCATGAGTATACACAATGATCAGCCCGAACATTAGGACCACCGACCTAATAGCCGGTATGTCCACTTTTGGCAGATAACAGTGGCAGTGCATCATGGAATGGAAGCAATGAGGCCTCAGTAGGTTGCTGGAGGGAGCTGGCATCATATCTCCGCACACAAGTCACTTAATTCCCATAAATTTGGGAGACGGGGCCAATGAGCTGTGATGTCACATTCAATCACATCACAGATGTGTTTGATTGGATTCAGATCTGGCAAGTTGGCGTGGGGGGGGGGGGGGGGGGGGAGGGAGGGGGAGACAGCACATCAATTGAGACTTGCCACTGTGTTACTCAAACTGCTCCATCACACTCCTGGCCTTGTGACATGACGCATTGTCTTGTTAAAAAATACCACTGCAGTCAGAAAACATTATCGCCATGAAGCGGTGTGTGTGGTCTGCATCCAGTGTGCGATACACCTTGGCTGTCGTGGTGCCTTGCACGAGCTCCATTGAACCCATGGATGTCCATGTGAATGTTCCCTAGAATAATGGAGCCGCCACCAGCTCGTCTCTGTCACTGTCGAGGAGCTGTTTACCTGGAAGACAACATATTTGCGCCCTACCAACAGCATGGTGAAGAAAGCAAAGAGAGCTTCACTGCAAATTTAAACACAGCCAAAACCTCTCAGACAAACAGAACCTAAATCATGTCAAAGTTAGCATAAGGAGGGCTATGCGTGAAGTGTTCAGTGAATTTGAAAGTAAAATTCTATGTACCGACTTGGCAGAAAATCCTAGGAAGTTCTGGTCTTATGTTAAATCAGTAAGTGGATCGAAACAGCATATCCAGACACTCTGAGATGATGATGGCATTGAAACAGAGGATGACACGCGTAAAGCTGAAATACTAAACACCTTTTTCCAAAGCCGTTTCACAGAGGAAGACCGCACTGCAGTTCCTTCTCTAAATCCTCGCACATACAAAAAATGGCTGACATCGAAATAAGTGTCCAAGGAATAGAAAAGCAACTGGAATCAACAGAGGAAAGTCCACTGGACCAGATGGGATACCAATTCGATTCTACACAGAGTACGCGAAAGAACTTGCCCCACTTCTAACAGCTGTGTACCGCAAGTTTCTAGAGGAACGGTAGGCTCCAAATGATTGGAAAAGAGCACAGGTAGTTCCAGTCTTCAAGAAGGGTTGTAGAGCAGATGCGCAAAACTATCTCTGACGTCGATCTGTTGTAGAATTTTAGAACATGTTTTTTGCTCATATATTATGTCATTTCTGGGAACCCAGAATCTACTCTGTAGGAATCAACATGGATTCCGGAAACAGTGATCGTGTGAGAAACAACTCGCTTTATTTGTTCATGAGACCCAGAAAATATTAGATACAGGCTCCCAGGTAGATGCCATCTTCCTTGACTTACGGAAGACGTTCGATACAGTTCCGCACTGTCACCTGATAAACAAAGTAAGATCCTGCGGAATATCAGACCAGCTGTGTGGCTGGATTGAAGAGTTTTTAGCAAACAGAACACAGCATATTGTTCTCAGTGGAGAAACATCTACAGACGTTAAATTAACCTCTGGCATGCCACAGAGGAGTGTTATGGGACCATTGCTTTCCACAATATATATAAATGACCTAGTAGATAGTGGCAGAAGTTCCGTGTGGCTTTTCACAGATGATGCTGTAGTATACAGAGAAGTTGCAGCATTAGAAAATTGCAGTGAGATGCAGGAAGATCTGCAGCAGATAGGCACTTGGTGCAGGGAGTGGCAACTGACCCTTAACATAGACAAATGTAACATATTGCGGATACATAGAAAGAAAGATCCTTTATTGTATGATTATATGATAGCGGAACAAACACTGGTAGCAGTTACTTCTGTAAAATATCTGGGAGTATGCATGTGCAACGGTTTGAAGTGGAATGATCATATAAAAGTAATTGTCGGTAAGGTGGGTACCAGGTTGAGATTCATTGGGAGAGTCCTTAAAAAATGTAGTCCATCAACAAAGGAGGTGGCTTACGAAACACTCATTCGACCTATACTTGAGTATTGCTCATCAGTGTGGGATCCGTACCAGGTTGGGTTGACAGAGGAGATAGAGAAGATCCAAAGAAGAGTGGCACGTTTCGTCACAGGGTTATTTGGTAAGCGTGATAGTGTTACGGAGATGTTTAGCAAACTCGAGTGGCAGGCTCTGCAAGAGAGGCGCTCTGCATCGCGGTGTAGCTTGCTCGCCAGGTTTCGAGAGGGTGCGTTTCGGGATGAGGTATCGAATATATTGCTTCCCCCTACTTATACCTCCCGAGGAGATCACGAATCATGAATGTAAAATTAGAGAGATTCGAGCATGCACAGAGGCTTTCTGGCAGTCGTTCTTCCCGCGAACCGTATGCGACTGGAACAGGAAAGGGAGGTAATGACAGTGGGACGTAAAGTGCCCACCACCACACACCGTTGGGTGCTTGCGGAGTATAAACGTAGATGTAAGAAGGTAATCAGCATTCATCAGACCATGCAATTCCCTGCCACTGTCCCAACATCCAGTGCCAATGGCCACATGTCCATTTCAGTCGTAGTTGCTGATGTAGTGGAGTTAACATTGCTACAACCGCCAATCATTGCCTACATAGGCCTGTTGTTAAGAGTGTTCGGTGCACTGTGTGTTCAGATACGCTTTTACTCTGCACAGCATTAAAGTCTGATTATTGGTTCCACCACAGTCCACTGCCTGTCCTGTTCACCAGTCTGCTGAACATGATTTCACTTAGTTTTGCCACATGTTGAAAACACTTACCACAGCAGTCCTTGAACTCCCTACAAGTCGTGCAATTTCTGAAATGCTCATGCCGAGCCTCCGGGCCATCACAATCTACCCTCGGTCAAACTCACATGGATCGCATGCCTTCCCTATCCAACACACGGACAGCATTCTCACTGTGTGTGTATCTGACTAGCAGTCGTTCCATGCCAGGAGATGCTGCTATCACAGGGATGGGTTTATATCAATAGTATATCTGTGGTCATAATGTTCTGGCTGATAAGTGTATCTGCAGTTTTTATGTGTGTAAACTTATATATATTGCTTTAGATATATTATTTATAATCATCACATTAATTCATGTAATCTCCTTTCATAAAATCTGACTTGTCCAATATCAGTTTTATATCTATGAATCGTGAAATGGTCCAATAAAACAATTGGTCAATCAGTAAGCTTCTGACTAGTAGTGATCTCTAGCATGACGTTTCTTATTTCTAACAGTTGCTCACTGTAGTGGAAGTGATTGTTATTGCATGTGCAGGGGCTGTGTTTGGTGCAATCGGGCTAGCCTGCTAAGGGGCATGAGTCGCGTTTGGTCCACCTCCAGATGATTCTTGTCTGAAAGTGTCCGTGGTAGCAGTGCGGATTGAGTTTGATCCACCTTCTGTCATTTGCTGATTTATCACACTTGTGGTCAGCATGCACCGCATTGTTGCAACCTGTGCTTTCCAGAAATTTAAGTTCACACTGCATTTGTGTTGGGTATAGATCAATCTGTCTACACTCCTGGAAATTGAAATAAGAACACCGTGAATTCATTGTCCCAGGAAGGGGAAACTTTATTGACACATTCCTGGGGTCAGATACATCACATGATCACACTGACAGAACCACAGGCACATAGACACAGGCAACAGAGCATGCACAATGTCGGCACTAGTACAGTGTATATCCACCTTTCGCAGCAATGCAGGCTGCTATTCTCCCATGGAGACGATCGTAGAGATGCTGGATGTAGTCCTGTGGAACGGCTTGCCATGCCATTTCCACCTGGCGCCACAGTTGGACCAGCGTTCGTGCTGGACGTGCAGACCGCGTGAGACGACGCTTCATCCAGTCCCAAACACGCTCAATGGGGGACAGATCCGGAGATCTTGCTGGCCAGGGTAGTTGACTTACATCTTCTAGAGCACGTTGGGTGGCACGGGATACATGCGGACGTGCATTGTCCTGTTGGAACAGCAAGTTCCCTTGCCGGTCTAGGAATGGTAGAACGATGTGTTCGATGACGGTTTGGATGTACCGTGCACTATTCAGTGTCCCCTCGACGATCACCAGTGGTGTACAGCCAGTGTAGGAGATCGCTCCCCACACCATGATGCCGGGTGTTGGCCCTGTGTGCCTCGGTCGTATGCAGTCCTGATTGTGGCGCTCACCTGCACGGCGCCAAACATGCATACGACCATCATTGGCACCAAGGCAGAAGCGACTCTCATCGCTGAAGACGACACGTCTCCATTCGTCCCTCCATTCACGCCTGTCGCGACACCACTGGAGGCGGGCTGCACGATGTTGGGGCGTGAGCGGAAGACGGCCTAACGGTGTGCGGGACCGTAGCCCAGCTTCATGGAGACGGTTGCGAATGGTCCTCGCCGATACCCCAGGAGCAACAGTGTCCCTAATTTGCTGGGAAGCGGTCCCCTACGGCACTGCGTAGGATCCTACGGTCTTGGCGTGCATCCGTGCATCGCTGCGGTCCGGTCCCAGGTCGACGGGCACGTGCACCTTCCGCCGACCACTGGCGACAACATCGATGTACTGTGGAGACCTCACGCCCCACGTGTTGAGCAATTCGGCGGTACGTCCACGCGGCCTCCCGCATGCCCACTATACGCCCTCGCTCAAAGTCCGTCAACTGCACATACGGTTCATGTCCACTCTGTCCCGGCATGCTACCAGTGTTAAAGACTGCGATGGAGCTCCGTATGCCACGGCAAACTGGCTGACACTGACGGCGGCGGTGCACAAATGCTGCGCAGCTAGCGCCATTCGACGGCCAACACCGCGGTTCCTGGTGTGTCCGCTGTGCTGTGCGTGTGATCATTGCTTGTACAGCCCTCTCGCAGTGTCCGGAGCAAGTATGGTGGATCTGACACACCGGTGTCAAAGTGTTCTTTTTTCCATTTCCAGGAGTGTATTTTAAAAGTTTATGCTCACATTTATGTCTATCTGGTAAACTTTTAAGGTGCAAAATGTGTATCACATGCCAAGAACTATGTAAACGAGTATAAAACTTTCTCGTCCCAAATCGCTCAGACTCACAATCACTTATATCGGAGTCATAAAAGTTCAAGTGATATGTGTTTCTTGAGGGGAGCTTTACTTCAGCTACTATTCTGCAAAATAACAGACTGCAAAATAAGCTCAACTGCTACATTGTACTCGAATTGAGTATTAGGCCACACAGATGTTGATTGGCCTCACAAATACATGGCAGCCCAGCAGTCTGTTTTATACTTACAACCATGGGTTCACTCTCATGGTGTTTTTACTGCTATTTTAAAAGAGAGAACGGCTTGCAAGTGTGAATAAAACAGTCGTGACAACAGGTCTCTTTCACTCGTCACCAATGTATATTGTATGCCTGTCAAATACGAGATGTGCTTTTTAAGTAAGTACCGTTCTGAAATTAAAAAAGACTTGCTAAGATATCTCAATAATCTTATTTTTACATGAAAGCCTGTACCTTAATCTATGCAAAGACGCCATTACAGTCTGATTTTTCCTTGTTTATGTTGTGTACTGAGTCTTTAACATGCCTCCGATAATCGTGAGTCCCACCAACTGTAAAGTACGGGCTGTTATAAGATTTCTTAATGCTAAAGGCCTAAAAGCGATCGATATTCATCGTGAGATCTGTGCAGTTTACAGAGAAAACAGTATGAGTGATGGAATGGTAAGAAAGTGGGTGAGAGCATTTAAAGATGGCCGCACAAATGTGCATGATGAACAACGGAGTGGGCGTCCTTCAGTCGTTAATGAAAGTTTGGTGCAGCAAGTGGACAATAAGGTGAGAAAACAGATGCTTTATGATTTCCTCCTTGAGGGATGACTTTCCTAATGTTTCTCATTGTGTTTTGTATGGCACTGTGACCGAGCACTTGAATTGCCAAAAATTGTGCGCATGTTGGGTACCGAAAATGTTGACAGATGTGCGCAAAACCAGTGCATTGACTTTCCTTGAGTGGTACCACGACGATGTTGATGATTTCTTAAGCCAAATTGTTATGGGTGATGAAACATGGGTGGCCTACGTCACACCAGAATCAAAGCAACAGTCCATGGAAGTTGAGCAAGGGCGTCTTTTTGCAGTAAGACAATGCCCATCTGCATGTGGCGAATCAGATCAGTGATCTCATCACAATTTTTTGATGGGAAACTCTAGATCATCCTCCATACAGCCCCGATCTTGCGCCCAGCGACTACCATCTGTTCCTGCACTTGAAGAAACACCTGGGCGGTCAGCGTCTTCAAGACGATGACGAAGTCAAAACAGTTGTGATGCAGTGGTTAACAAGTCAGGTGGCTGACTTCTATGAGGAGGGTATGCAAAAACTGGTACAACGTTATGACAAGGGCCTCAATATTGTCATAAATTATGTAGAAAAGTAAATTAAGGTACAGGCTTTCATGTAAAAATAAAATTATTGAGATATCTTAGCACATCTTTTTTAATTTCAAAACAGTACTTACTTACAAAACATGTCTCGTACAAACTGGTTTGCTGGACTCCAAGTTTAACAATAATGTGCTGGTTTTTCTTTTACAGGAACTGCAGTTACTGCACTTATCATTTATTCTTTGGTGATTACTGATGGCTCTACACTTCTCTCACTATGATAACGCACGTACAAGGTGACCCATTGGACTGCCATCTTCTGTTTTCTTCATACTTATGGGATTACAAGTTCAATGACAGGACTAAAGTTTCGTAAACCAGTACGACACAGTTCTCAACATAAGTGGAAAACATCACCTTGGAAGATTAGACAATATTCAAGACAACATCCATACAATGCCTATTGTTCTATGAATGAATCAATCAGTCAGTCAATGTTATGGACAAAACCTTTAAAGATTATTAAAATTGTCGCTGGTTACTCTGTGTTAACATGCAACACATCTTCTGAAAGATGAAAACTGAATTTCGGAAACAATTTTTTGCTGTTGCTTTTACATGTTTAAGGTCTGAAGTGGATTTGCTAACCCAGTTAAATATGGCATCTGGAAGAAAGCTGTTCCAATTTCTGATTTATTCAGCACAATCACTGTTCCTCTTCCCTTAAATATTCGGGGTGGACAGTTTCATGCTCTGTCTAACATTTCCGCTTCTCCTTCACTGCACAATAGGTCAGTCTGTCCATGTTAGTGGAATATTTTGGAAACAAGACATAACCAGGCAATCCTAGCATGTTTCAAAAACAGTTTTGCGTTTACATGGAAGCGAAAATCGATTGTGGTACTGGATAACCAGCAGCTACAAACGGATCTCCAGAATCGACTTTGGAGTGTTTACATGACCAACCAGAAAGGGTATTGTGAAATCAGTTTACAAAATCAGGTTTTGAGATCCCCATGTAAACAATAATTTTCACACAACCGATACTGGTAATTAAAATTAAAAATGTGTTGCCATAAGCTGTGGGTACTTTGACCCAATTTTTGCCTGTCTTTTAATATGTGGCAAGAAAATAAAGGAAGGCGGCAGAGAAAAAAATTTAAAATTCATTCTTCTAGTATAGTCAAGAGATATTAAATAAAATACATCTGTTGATGTGGGATCATAAAAAATAAGTGAGCCGATATCACCTGCACTTGGGGCTACTCTTACGCACTCATTCATGTCTTCATGAAAAAATGGTAACATGATAATGGGGCAAAGTAAACTCACGAGTATCCCTACAGCAGACATTCAGGAACAGAGGAACAAATAAAATAAAAATAAAAATTGAAGTCAGATACAAGGAATATTGATCATTATTTAGAAAGTGACACAGTTCATAAACAAATGCAGTATATTTCATCAATCGATTAATTAATTTTGAAGTTACATTTTACACCATGGGAACTGCACTGCTCAGCCAAGACATTACATCTACCGACCTACTATTGATATGAACCCCTCCAGGCAATAGCAGCGTCACCTGACAAGGATCAACTGCTAAAGTGCACGTCATTTATGACGGCAGCCAAGTTTAGGTTCATTCTGTGTATCTGACATTACAAAACACAGTCAGCCAATGAACAGAGAATGACGTTGCCAGAGCTCGACTGCAGTGCAGAGCATGGATGAGTGTCTTCAGTTTTAGAAACGTTCAGTCATAAATAAAGTAATTGAACAAAAGCAATGTCTTGATACCAGACTTTCTATAAAAGAAAGTTTGGAAAAAGCATTCTTTATACCAACTGTTTCATATTCTATTAATTAATTAAACCAAACAAGCAATAAGCCTCCTAATTCAGGTGATAGCAAGGAAATTCATTCTCACTAACCGCTTTTTCGCAATAAAGAACAGCAGTAATTGTTTATTTCCTATTGTACTTCGATGAAACGTGAGTAATTCGAAGTGATACCAACAGTGTTCGTCGGTATTTTGCTTGATTCTTTAAACTACTGCAAGCAATCTATTCATGACGAGCTGTGTTAGTGTAACGTTTAAGGTGTTTGGCTGCTAAGCAAAAGAGTTCGAGTTCAAATCTTGTTCGATGCTTAATATTTTCTTTATTTAAAAACAATACCGAAGTGTCTTACTTCATGAATTTTATTCGCTTTACTGTATTTTTTTAAATTTCTAGTGGCTACTAAAATCGACCATATGGAAAGTATACGCTGTGGACTTTTACCTCTGCAAATTTCAAAATTTCGTGCAATGGTTTATTACATTTAATGCTGCACTATAACTGTGTTGAACATCGAAACAAAATTAAGTCATTTATGGGGGGAAGGTATCAGTCAAGAAGATGTGTAAAAAATCAAATTTTTGGGCCAAATAGTTTTTGTGAAATTGAATGATAAGTATGTCAAAGCAGTCGGAACACCATGTGTCTGCACAGGCGAGCAGTGCAGTGATGACAAAATCGCGCACAGCGCGGAATGCGGGGAGCACGTCTCTGTAGCAGCGAAAGGGTTAATGCGGCCGTGGTGGCTTTACTTCATAAACTGCGTGCTCAACCCTAAACATAAGTTTGCAAGCTATACTATACTATGGCGCTGCTTCTCTCGGCGCGTGCAACTGGCAACGCAGCAATCTCTCGCGTCTGGGCGGGCATGCGCGAGCCGCCAAGATAAAAGAATTAAATTATAGTCATACAAACACACACACAGTGCATGAAGTGTTAGTAAGCATGCTGTCCGTGTGCAGAATGGGGAAGATGCACAATCTATCTGAGTTTGACCGAGAGCAGATTGTGATGGCCCAGAAGGTTGGCATGAGCACTTCAGAAACTGCACAACTTTTTGGGTGTTTGATGAGTGCTGTGGTGGGTGTCTTCAACACACGGCAAAACATAGGTGAAACCACATGCAGACATCATGGGGTTGGGCGGTCTCCCCTCATAGCAGATGTCGGACGTCACAGGCTGGGCAGAGGGGTAAAACAGGACAGGCGGAACTAACATCAGACTTTAATGCTGCGCAGAGTGTAAGTATGTCTGAACACGCAGTCCACCGAACACTCCTAACGATGGGCCTCCACAGACAACAACTAGTGCATGTGCCAATGTCAACACCATGACATCAGCAAGTATGACTGACATGGGCACAAGACCATTGGCACTGGAAGTTGGTGCAGTGGCAGAGCGGTGCACAGTCTGATGAATCCTGATACCTTCATCATCACGCCAGTGGGAGAGCGTAAATCTGTCATCTTCCAGGTGAACAGCTCCTTGACACCTGTACTGCAGGATGGAGACAAGCTGGTGGCAGTTCCATTATGCTCTGAGGAACATTTACATAGGCATCTACGGGCCCAGTGGAGCTCGTTCAAGGTACAGTGACGGCAAAGGAGTACCGTACACTGGTTGGAGACCATGTATTCCCTTTCATGATGATCACGTTTCCCAACAGCAGTGACATTTTTCGACAAGATAATGCACTGTGTCACAAGGGCAGCCATGTGATGGAGTGGTTCTAGGAACACAGTGGTGAGTTCCAATTGATGTGCTGCCCCACAACTCTCCAGATCTGAACCCGACAGAACAGATCTGGGATGTGATTGAATGTGGCAACAGAGTTTTATCATCCCCCTCCCTGGAATTTACGGGAAATAGGTGGCGTGTGCGTGCAGATGTGGTGCCAACTCCCTCCAGCAGTCTTCTGAGGCCTTACTGTCTCCATACCACAATGTGTCTTCACTGTTATCTGTACCAATGGTGGATGTACTGGCTCTCAGGTAGGTGGTCATAATTTTCTGGCTGATCAGTGTATATGCAAAGGGAATATCTGAAGTTCTGATAACCATAAGGGTCTAAAGCACACTGTCATCGACTTAGGGGTTTTTGGCATGTATGGATCTACATCTACATCTACATTTATACTCCCCAAGCCACCCAACAGTGTGTGGCGGAGGGCACTTTACGTGCCACTGTCATTACCTCCCTTTTCTGTTCCAGTCGCGTATGGTTCGCGGGAAGAACGACTGTCTGAAAGCCTCCGTGCGCGCTTGAATCTCTCTAATTTTACATTCGTGATCTCCTCGGGAGGTATAAGTAGGAGGAAGCAATATATTCGATACCTCATCCCGAAACGCACCCTCTCGAAACCTGGCGAGCAAGCTACACCGCGATGCAGAGCGCCTCTCTTGCAGAGTCTGCCACTCGAGTTTGCTAAACATCTTCGTAGCGCTATCATGGTTGCCAAATAACCCTGTGAGGAAACGCGCTGCTCTTCTTTGGATCTTCTCCATCTCCTCCGTCAACCCAATCTGGTACAGATCCCACACTGATGAGCAATACTCGAGTATAGGTCGAACGAGTGTTTTGTAAGCCACCTCCTTTGTTGATGGACTACATTTTCTAAGGACTCTCCCAATGAACCTCAACCTGGTACCTGCCTTACCAACAATTAATTTTATGTGATCATTCCACTTCAAATCGTTCCCCACATATACTCCCAGATATTTTACAGAAGTAACTGCTACCAGTGTTTGTTCCGCTATCATATAATCATACAATAAAGGATCCTTCTTTCTATGTATTCTTAATACATTACATTTGTCTATGTTAAGGGTCAGTTGCCACTCCCTGCACCAAGTGCCTATCCGCTGCAGATCTTCCTGCATTTCACTGCAGTTTTCTAATGCTGCAACTTCTCTGTATACTACAGCATCATCCGCGAAAAGCCGCATGGAACTTCCAACACTATCTACTAGGTCATTTATATATATTGTGAAAAGCAATGGTCCCATAACACTCCCCTGTGGCACGCCAGAGGTTACCTTAACGTCTGTAGACGTCTCTCCATTGATAACAACATGCTTCTGACATCATCTTTTGGTGAACCAGCTTTACCTACTTAACGGGGGTAGGGCATCAAATGAGCCGACTTGGAGCAGGAGAGGCATCACAGGACATTTTAATTTCCAGTGTCTATACTTTTGCAAATAAATTCATAAAACTTTGTCAGCATCACCAGGAAGGATTCAGGATTAACACTCATTGCAGTGGAAGTTCGAAAACATAACAAAATAATTTTTTTTACGTGTGAAATTTCATCATTTTTTCACTTACTAATGGCTGCATTTGTTGCTATAGGTACACTTTTCTTCACAAGTAAGAGAGATTTGCACAGCATACATACCATACTTACAGGTGTATGAAACTCTATAATTTATTTAATTTATGAAAAAACGAATGATCTGTTGTATTTTAAACTTCATGCTTAGAAAAAACACAAATTTTGTAGATAATTACCTCAATTTTTACCACAGTTTTTAATAGATTTGGAAAATTCTCGAGTTTCATACACCTTTAAGTATGGTTTGTATGCTGTGCAAAATTCATTGAACCATTTCTCTTACTTATGAAGAAAAGTGTACCTATAGCAACAAATGCTGCCATTAGTAAGCGAAAAAAATGATGAAATGTCACTTGTAAAAAAAATTACTTCGTTATGTTTTAGAACTTCCACTGTTATGATTGTGAATTTAGAATCCTTCCTGGTCATGCTGACAAAGTTTTATGAATTTATTTGTAAAAGTATAGACAGTGGAAATTAAAATGTCCTGTGGTGCCTCTCTTGCTCCAAGTCGGACCGTTTGATGTCCTACCCCCCTTAAGTAGCCCCAAACTGTGTATATGAATATTCATGAAAAACTGTCTCACCATTTTCTAGGATATTCATTTCCATATTAGTTTCAGATTAATTACAAACTTTGCAACTGTCAAAAAACACTATTGCCACTAACTCATACCTGGAAATTTTGTGAATTAACATCAATGGTTAATCTAATCTTAAATATTGATTAATATTTCATAAAATAAAAGTTGATAGGAAATTTAGAATTTTGACAGCTAGCTTAAAAAAAAAAAAAAAAAAAGGTGTCAGAGCTACGAGACTGGTGGTTTGCCTTTAAATTTGGTTTTCACAAATATCTATCTTTCTCAAAACTTTTTTGTGTGCTTTGGACTCTTATGTACACATTGCCTCATATATTGTGTTAAGTTTACTGTACAGTGTACAGTATGGATATGAGCTCTGTTACACAAATTACTGAAGCTCTGGTACTTGAATATAGCCACATTTTGTTAGTTGTGTTGGACTGGTAATTCTAATCAAATCCTCTCTAGGATAAATGACTTTATCTTTCTGTTGCAGCCATTTGCAGGACTTTGTCATTCCCATGCAGGTCACCTTCATCACCCACATCAGTCCTACTTCCAGAATATTCTTCTTTGTTATTTAAAACTCTAGCATATTGCCCATCTGCTAATTTATATTTCAAAAGTTTGCGGTGCTGGACATCATTTTGCACATGAGAGAAACTTCCAGAAGCACCATTAGATTCTAATGCCAATTTAGCTTCATTTTGAGGTTATTTTGCCCCAGGCCAAAGTGACCCCATATTTAACAAAAATGTGCCCCACTTTACGGAAGTGTTAAATATATTATCTAAATTGAATTTCATACAAATGACAATTTATCACATTATCACATAATAATGACAGAACGCAGAATTAAATTCACTGTATTTTTAGCTGAACTGGTGTGAATACTCAAGGCAGAAGTTACTGGGGGTGTAATAGATGTTAAAGTATTTTTGATCAACATTAAGTCCAGTGCTGCCAAAACAGTATTACTACATGGAACTCACAACCTGATATACCAATATTCACTAATTGTAAATGCACACTGCACTGTTTACTTCAAGCTACTGATGTAGTTTCAACGAGGAAGAAAAAATACAAAGTTATCTGTAAATGGCCACAGTAACCTCACCTTATGTTATTTTTAAAAAATATGATTAATTATGTGTTAATTAACACTACTATTTCCTGACAAATATGAAATTTAAGTAAAAGTATAAGGAAAAGGAAACTTGGCATCAGTGAGAACTGAACCAAAACTTCATGGCCTCAAGGATTTTATTTGATGCACCTTTTACTTTTTTGGCGTCTCATCTCCCTTTATAAGCCACCAGTTCACCCTCCTTCTTTACATTATTTGACTAGCTTCTCCCTGTTAGTTTTTTAAACTTTCAATTGAATGAGAAGCGCACAAAATTAACTAGCTCTTTGAGAATTTTTTTTAACTGAATTGCAAAAAATGAAATCATCTGTTTTCAACAGTTCAATTTTTCTATTATTTTTTACTTCATGCTTGGCAATGGAAGGACACTTTTACTACATCATATTTTTCTAAATTAAATGTACTGAAATCCGAGAACAAAAGTCTCTAAAAATACAAGAAATAAATCCCTCTCCTTTAAGGTACAATTCTTATTCATTTGTTATTTAATTCTTGAAGAAAGTGTGGCGGCAGCACCGTCCAACGCACGAAGGGCTGAACTCCGGCACTGCCGACACAAGTAGGGGCAGCTGTACCGTTATGCGGAATTTCGGCAACGGTGCGTCGCACACCGGACCGCACGGGAACAAAGCTGCCACCAGTGCGAGCTAGTCGACGCGACGCGACACACATCTCCCCAGTTCTTCCGCCGCGGACCACGTGCGTCGAGTCAACGTGACTCCGCCGTAAATGCGTACGCGCGGTTGTAAACGCAGTCGCCGTTAAATTGTCTTTCGCTTCTTCGCGGACGTTACGGCGCCTCCGGTCGCGCCAAGAGCAGAACATTCTGTGACGCGGCCTTTTGTCTCGCTCGGTCCACGCGGTCGCGCCACGGCTCGTCACTGGGGTGTGCACCCTCCGGGATCGGTGACCGAGCCGTGCCGCCAGTGCAACGCGCCTATATAGGCGGACATTAGCGAAGTATATTATTTGTCATTTATTGTAACGGCAGGAAAAATAAATGTGTCCTGTCCAGAAACCGCTTTAGTCATTTATTGCCACAAAGCCTCTCCCATGAGCACAGTGCATGGGCGCGGTGATAAATGCCGGTTCACTGCACATGAGCGACTGTAAGCGGGGATACAGCACGTTCCCGCTTCACTGGTGACCCCGACGTGATCTGAGGCTAAAAAACACGTGGTGACAAACGTTCGTCGGTACGAGAGACGTGGAACCGCGAGTAGGCTTGCGCGCGTACGCCCGCGCCGAACAGTGCTCCGTAGTAATTTTTTTTTTTTTTTAACTAACTTTTTTTGTATTGTTTTTGTGTGCGTATATTTTGATCGCGGACTGCTTAGTGTTATTTTTTTCTTTTCGTGTGTTTCCCTTGTGTTATTTTCACTGTGTGCTTTCCTCTTGTACGAGAATTCGACTCTGAACTAAGATGGCGACACTAGAGGAGTTGCGAAAGACCGTCGAAGAACTGCTCGCACGCAACACGAGGCTAGAGAATGAGCTACAGGCACGGACTACACGCGCGGACGCCGCGCAGCCGCAGACAGCTCAGGACAATGTTGGCGCGCAAATCCCCGCCACACCGACGCCTCCTACGACCGCCGGAACGCCGACAAGCGCTGGACGGGCATTGATCAGGCTGCCTCCCTTTTGGCCGCGCGACCCCGTGATGTGGTTCAGCCAGGTTGAGGCGGTATTTATGAGCAACCACGTGACCTGCGACCTGGCGAAATTCGGGCACGTGGTGAGCCAGCTGGACCAGAACTATGCGGCCGAAGTGCGGGATATAATCACCGCCCCACCGACGCAGTCGAGCTACAAACGGCTCAAGGAAGAGCTGATCCGGCGGATTTCGTCGTCAGAGGAACAGCGTGTGCACCAACTGCTGCGGCAAGAGGAATGCGGCGATCGGAGGCCCTCGCAATTCCTGCGTCACTTGCGGAGCCTCGCGCAGTCCGATATGGTGCCAGATTCGCTGTTGCGCACTATCTGGGTGCGCAGCCTCCCATCTCAGGTGCAGGCAGTGATAGCCGCACAGACGGAGATGCAGCTGGACGCCGTCGCTAACTTGGCCAACAGGGTGCACGACGCGCTGACAACGGCGCCTAGCACCGCGGCTGCGGCAGCTTACGACTCCGTCCCCCCACCTCCGTGGCGGCCAGCGCCTCCCGCACCCGCATCGGATGCCGACCTGCACCAGCTAGTGCAAAACTTGACCACACAGGTGGCAGCTCTCTCGACGCAAGTCGACCGGTTGGCGCGCTCGCAGCAAGAGGGCAGCACGCGCCGCAGCGGCAGCAGACCGGGCGACAGGCGGCGTGGCTCGCGCAGCCGGCAACGCAGCAACAGCCGCTCCAACGGTACCCCGCCGACGTCACATCACGCACAAAGCAGCTACTGCTGGTACCACGCCCGCTTCGGCAACGAAGCAACCAGGTGCCGCGCTCCTTGCTCGCACCCAAACGCCAGCTGCGACCGGACCTAGGCGCACCCGGCTGCAATATGATATCGAAGCGTCTGTTTGTTGCGGAACGGGGGGCAGGCGTGAGGTACCTCGTCGACACGGGTTCGGACCTCTCGATCTTCCCCCGTTCTATGTTACGAGACCGCAGGCGGGCCGAGGCACTCTGCCTTACAGCGGCGAACAACTCCACTATTAAAACTTACGGCACACACAGCCGCAAATAGATCTGGGCCTACGGCGCACGTTCTCGTGGACTTTTACCGTGGCCGACGTCAATGAGCCGATCCTGGGCGCAGACTTTCTCGGCCACTACGGGCTACTAGCCGACATCGCAAACGGCCAGCTCATCGACGCCACGACTAAGTTAAAGATAGCGGGACAGCGCCGGCAGGCTGCATACTACAGCGTTAAACCCGTGAAGTGCCCCGGACCGTACGCTGACATTCTGGAACAATTCCCCGACCTCACCCGCCCAGCCGGTGCACCGAGAGACATCAAACATTCGACGGTGCACCACATAATAACCACACCCGGACCCCCCACATCGTGTCGCCCACGTCGACTCGCGCCGGACAGACTCGCAGCAGCAAAGGCAGAGTTCGAGGCCATGCTGCGGCAAGGCATCGTGCGACCATCGAGCAGCCCATGGTCATCGGCGTTGCATTTAGTGCCCAAGAAAGACAATTCGTGGCGCCCGTGTGGGGACTATCGCGCCCTTAATTCGCGAACGGTGCCGGACCGCTACCCAGTCCCACACCTTCAAGACTTCAGCTACGCCTTGGCGGGCTGCGCGGTGTTTAGCAAGATTGACTGCGCAAAGGCGTACACCCAAATTCCGGCGGCGCCCGAAGACATCGAAAAAACAGCCATCGTAACGCCCTTTGGGCTTTTCGAAAGCCTGTTTATGACTTTCGGTCTTCGGAATGCTGCCCAGACTTGGCAGTGGTTCCTGGATGGCGTCTTGCGAGGCTTGCCATTTTGCTTCGCGTACCTCGACGACATCTTGGTGTATTCCAAGTCGCCCGAACTCCACCGCCGCCACTTAACGACCATCTTTCAGCGCCTGAGTGAAGCCGACATCGTCATTAACCCCGCTAAATGCGAGTTCGGCGTGACGGAAATTGAGTTCCTCGGCCATTTAATTACGCCCACCGGATCGACACCGCTACCGGAGAAAGTTAAGGCAATACACAACATGCCGCGTCCGCAGACGCACAAAGAATTACGACGCTACCTCGGCATGTTGAACTTTTATCGTCGACACCTGCCCAACGCTGCAGCGGTGCAAGAGCCGCTGACTAAGGCGTTACAAGGTCCTATCTCTAAAGGGAAGACCCTCGTGAATTGGACAGACGCAATGGAGCAGAGCTTCACGGACTCAAAAAGGAATCTCGTGGAAGCGACGCTGCTCGCGCACCCGGTACATGACGCGGACTTAGCTGTAGTCGTGGACGCCAGCCAGGCCGCCATCAGCGCGGCGTTACAACAGCGCGTCGGCGGGAGTTGGCAGCCTCTCGGTTTTTTCTCCAAAAAGCTTTCCGATTCGCAACGTGCTTGGAGCGCTTATGACCGAGAGTTGCTTGCGGTGTACGCGGCGGTGAAATACTTCCGACCGTCCATAGAAGCCCGACAGTTCATCATTTTCACCGATCACAAACCCATTACCCACGCGTTCGAGAACAACCACACTAAGTGTTCACCGCGCCAACTCCAGCAGTTAGAGTACGTGTCGCAATTCACGACTGACATTCGACACATTTCGGGGATAGACAATATCGTCGCCGATTGTTTGTCCCGAGCGTGTGCCGTTATTTCACCCCCTGTGAACTTTGAGGACGTGGCCCAAGTACAGGAGAGTGACGAAAAACTGCACCGCTTCCGTCACGACACTTCCAGCGGCCTGCAACTGGAGCTGGTGCCTGTCCCCGGCTCCGCACGGAAGATTTGGTGTGACACCTCAACCGGCACGCACCGACCGTTCCTCCCGGGGAAATTCCGGCGCAGTGCCTTCGACCGTGTTCACGGACTGTCACACCCCGGCATCAACACCACCGCGACGCTCGTGGCTGCGCGTTTCGTCTGGCCCGGGCTTCGGAAGGACTGCCGCGAATGGGCGCGCACTTGCACGTCATGTCAGCGCGCCAAAGTCGGGAGGCACACCCACGCACCCGTGGGCACCTTCCCGGACGCGACACGCCGATTTGCACATGTCCACGTGGACCTCGTCGGCCCGCTTCCTCTCTCACAAGGCAAGCGGTACCTCCTAACAATGGTGGACCGCTTCACTCGCTGGCCGGAAGCAACGCCCGTCGCGGACATCACAGCCGAGACCGTCGCCACCGCATTCGTCGACACCTGGGTGGCACGCTTCGGATGTCCCAGTCATGTGACAACTGGCCACAGCCGCCAGTTTGACTGCGCGTTGTTCACGCACGTCGCCAGACTGTGTGGCACCCGGTTACACAGGACAACCAGCTACCATCCGGCGTCGAATGGCATGGTCGAACGGTTTCACAGGACTCTCAAAGCCGCTCTAACCTGCCACGACACCTCATGGCCAGAGGCGCTCCCACTGGTGCTGCTCGGCCTGCGAGTCACGCCGAAGGAGGAGATCGGCGCGTCACCTGCCGACCTCGTTTACGGGCAATCTCTGACAATCCCGGGCGATTTTGTCGAAGATGCAAGTCTCCCACACGACGCCGTGGCACCCACTCTGGCGGAACGTCTGCGCAGTCACATGGCCGGCCTCCGAGCGCACGCACCGACGTGGCACGGCACCGGGAAGATATTCGTCCACGCCGACCTGCAGCGCTGCACGCACGTCATGTTGCGTACCGACGCAGTACGGCCACCTCTCCGACCGCCCTACAGTGGACCGCACCGCGTGATCGCCCGAGGAGACAAAACGCTGGTCCTCGAGTGCAACGGAAAGCCGTCGACAGTGTCAGTCGACCGCGTCAAACCAGCCTACGTCTTGCCCGCTCCATCAGCCACGCATTTCTTCGACCCGGCAGAAGATCTGTTCACGGACGACACTCCCTCTGCCAGCGGTCAGACGGAACCCGCACCCGGAGCCGCCGGTGACGCACAGCCGCAGCCTGCTGTCATCGCGCCGCCACATGCGCCTCCCTCCACCACGCCCAGGCAGCTGGTACGGCCGCCCGGACCGCGCCCACCACAGGCGCACCGGTCGCCCCCACCACAGCCGCCAGCGGACTACGTCACGCGCGCCGGCCGCCGCGTCCGATTCAAACGGCCGTGCTGCGTCGCCAGCGCGCCACGACACCCAAACCGGCAATCACGCGCCCGAGCCACCGAACGCCGTCAGAATTCGGCGCCCACGAGCCGCCGTCCGCTGTAGAGACCCGACCTCCAGCTGCAAGTGCCTTCGGCCGGTAACTCCAGTCGAGCGTTCGTCACAGCTCCTGGACCCGCGTTCGCGTCTTTTGCCTCCGCCGCGTCGGGCGTTGAGGCCGGATCGGCACCCGCGCCTGCTTACCTCATTCGCTTCTCCGTCGAGCTCCGGACATCGCGCACCACACCACCCGGCTTGTCCGTAGTAGCTCCCGGACCCGCGTTCGAGTTCCGACGGTACCGCACTCGCGCAAACGCCTTCGAGACGTCGCCACCAACGACCTGCAACACGCGCCTTCACGCGCATCGCTACGGACAGTCGCAGCCAGTGCCTGCTGCCGCTGTCACTAGCCGCCAGCGCGAGGACACGCCCACCGCACGCTCACCGGTCCGGCGCGTTGACGTCACGGGCCGCCGCCCTTCCGACGCCGACCGACCCCCGCCAAAGCTGCCGCACTGCCATCACGCAGTGCACGAACTTTAAACACACGCGAACGATCGCCGCATTTTCGCAGCTACGGAGCTCCGCTCTCCAAGGGGGGATCTGTGTGGCGGCAGCACCGTCCAACGCACGAAGGCCTGAACTCCGGCACTGCCGACACAAGTAGGGGCAGCTGTACCGTTATGCGGAATTTCGGCAACGGTGCGTCGCACACCGGACCGCACGGGAACAAAGCTGCCACCAGTGCGAGCTAGTCGACGCGACGCGACACACGTCTCCCCAGTTCTTCCGCCGCGGACCACGTGCGTCGAGTCAACGTGACTCCGCCGTAAATGCGTACGCGCGGTCGTAAACGCAGTCGCCGTTAAATTGTCTTTCGCTTCTTCGCGGACGTTACGGCGCCTCCGGTCGCGCCAAGAGCAGAACATTCTGTGACGCGGCCTTTTGTCTCGCTCGGTCCACGCGGTCGCGCCACGGCTCGTCACTGGGGTGTGCACCCTCCGGGATCGGTGACCGAGCCGTGCCGCCAGTGCAACGCGCCTATATAGGCGGACATTAGCGAAGTATATTATTTGTCATTTATTGTAATGGCAGGAAAAATAAATGTGTCCTGTCCAGAAACCGCTTTAGTCATTTATTGCCACAAAGCCTCTCCCATGAGCACAGTGCGTGGGCGCGGTGATAAATGCCGGTTCACTGCACATGAGCGACTGTAAGCGGGGATACAGCACGTTCCCGCTTCAAAAGTAAAACAAGGAGATCATTCCTGTCTATTCCTTATATCCTCAAATTTGTTTAACGATTACCATACAACATGCTTCTGAAAGAAGATATTTAATGTATTTCTGTAATTGTGGTATTTGTTTCTGCATATTTAGAAATATTCTTCTTCTTTGTACACTATATCAGCTGCCGTTGGTTGTTCCCCATTTTATTAACAAAGTAGTGCATGTAATTTCCAAATAACTACAGAAAAACATTATTTTGTGCAAGAAACGAAGCATCCTTGATGAAGATTAGGCTGTTATCACTGTACAGACATCTCAAAATTATTACTGACAAGTTCCCTTAGACAATATTCTTTTGTGCAGGAAACCAAACTACCTCCTTGAAGCTAATGGATTAATCATTGGTAGGCTTATCTTATATCTTTCTATGCAGGAGATCCGTGCGTCGATTATTATTAGTGGCAAAGTCATTAATCGTCTTATCTTTAAATTTATGATCACTTGTAAGTTGTTTAACCCTTTACTGCGCATTTAGTCTCAGCGGCTCCTGCCGCGTACACGTTATTTTCGCCCGGTGCGTATATAGATTAGATTAGATTAATACTAGTTCCATGGATCATGAATACGATATTTCGTAAAGATGTGGAACGAGTCAAATTTTCCAATACATGACATAATTAAGTTAATTTAACAACATACTTAAGTTAATATAACAAAGTTTTTTATTTTTTGTGTTTTTTTATTTATTTATTTTTTATTTTTATTTTTTAAATTTTTTTTTTTGTTTTTTTCTTAATTTATATCTAAAAATTCCTCTATAGAGTAGAAGGAGTTGTCATTCAGAAATTCATTTAATTTCTTCTTAATTACTTGTTGGTTATCTGTCAGACTTTTGATACTATTTGGTAAGTGACCAAAGACTTTAGTGCCAGTATAATTCACCCCTTTCTGCGCCAAAGTTAGATTTAATCTTGAATAGTCAAGATCATCCTTTCTCCTAGTATTGTAGTTATGCACACTGCTATTAATTTTGAATTGGGTTTGGTTGTTAATAACAAATTTCATAAGAGAGTATATATACTGAGAAGCTACTGTGAATATCCCTAGATCCTAATGGATCTGCAGGATGATCTTGGGTGGACTCCAGCTATTATTCTGATTACACGCTTTTGTGCAATAAATACTTTATTCCTCAGTGATGAATTACCCCAAAATATGATGCCATATGAAAGCAACGAGTGAAAATTGGCGTAGTAAGCTAATTTACTAAGATGTTTATCACCAAAATTTGCAATGACCCTTATTGCATAAGCAGCCGAACTGAAACGTTTCAGCAGATCATCAATGTGTTTCTTCCAATTTAATCTCTCATCAATGGACACACCTAAAAATTTGGAATATTCTACCTTAGCTATATGCTTCTGATTAAGGTCTATATTTATTAATGGCGTCATACCATTCACTGTACGGAACTGTATGTACTGTGTCTTATCAAAATTCAGTGAGAGTCCATTTACAAGGAACCACTTAGTAATTTTCTGAAAGACAGTATTGACAATTTCATCAGTTAATTCTTGTTTGTCAGGTGTGATTACTATACTTGTATCATCAGCAAAGAGAACTAACTTTGCCTCTTCATGAATATAGAATGGCAAGTCATTAATATATATTAAGAACAACAAAGGACCCAAGACTGACCCTTGTGGAACCCCATTCTTGATAGTTCCCCAGTTTGAGGAATAAGCTGATCTTTGCATGTTATGAGAACTACATATTTCAACTTTCTGCACTCTTCCAGTTAGGTACGAATTAAACCATTTGTGCACTATCCCACTCATGCCACAATACTTGAGCTTGTCTAGCACAATTTCATGATTTACACAATCAAAAGCCTTTGAGAGATCACAAAAAATCCCAATGGGTGGTGTTCGGTTATTCAGATCATTCAAAATTTGATTGGTGAAAGCATATATGGCATTTTCTGTTGAAAACCCTTTCTGGAAACCAAACTGACATTTTGTTAGTACTTCATTTTTACAGATATGTGAAGCTACTCTTGAATACATTACTTTCTCAAAAATTTTGGATAAAGCTGTTAGAAGGGAGACTGGACGGTAATTGTTGACATCAGATCTATTCCCCTTTTAAAGACTGTAGCAGTCTACCGTTATTATTGAGATAAAAATGAGACGCAAAATCCAGTATTGTCGGTGTAAATCGTTTCCTTTTTTAAATCTTTGTTCAGAAAGTCTTATTTTGTTCAAAAAAAGTACTTTATTAAGAGAAAAAATAGATAACATATTACATTAATAATGCATCAAAGTGTGATATCTCTCGAAACAAAAATTCAAACATAAAGGCACATTACATTTTACAGAAATGTATCTTGTGTCACTTCGTTTATCATGTTTTGCACATACAGTACACTTTCTCTGAGCGGCCTTCTTTTTTGAAGTTCCTGGGATTAGCGAGATAAAGTGGAGCTCGGTTAAGGGTAAGGGATTGTCACCATCAGCCAAACTCCTTCCACGACGTCGCTCTGTTTGTGGTTGGTGGTGAATCTCTGGGATCTCCTTGATAAGTTTCTGTTGAAAATCAGATACTGAAATATTTCGTCCCGTTTGAGTTTTATATAATGCATGCGCATTGAGCATAGACAGATCCACCAAATGAAAAAATACTTATTTATACCATTTTACAGTTTTTCGTACGCATTCTACTGAACTTAGCATCATGTCGCTCCTGTCGACGGCCCCCATATTTTCAGTGTAGCTTACGATGCGTCTGGTTTTGTTTTTGGTTCATTCGTGGTTCTGTCAATTTTGTCAGTCGCTGTAATTTCGCTTGTATGAAGAGTTGAAAGCATCCTCACTTCCCACTTGTCCTGCCACTTCAGAGCAAGAAGTTTATCTGTTGACATAAACTCGATCTCGCCTTTTCTAAGTTTTTCTTTGATAAAGCAGGAATGCCTTTGCGGTTTGTTCTCACAGTTCCACAGGCATTAGTCACTCTGTCATGCAAATAAGAAAATAACGTTGGGCTAGTGTACCAATTGTCAACATATAATGTAAAACCTTTACCAAGGTAACGTTCAAGTAAAGTGAGAACAATGCTTCCAGGATTCCAACATTTACACCTAAGTCAGTTTCTTTTTTTACGTCTGTTGCTGCACTCACATAAATAATAAAGTCAAGAATATAACCAGTTTCACAATCACATAACACAAAAATTTTGACACCAAATCTGTGGCGTTTGGAAGGAATGTACTGCTTGAAGAAGACACGACCTTTTAAGAGAACTAAACTTTCGTCAATGCACAAATTTTTAAAAGGATAGAAAGCACCTGGAAATACTTTTCTTAAGTGATCCACAGTTTCCAGATTTTGTCATCTCCAGCGTCCTTACTGTTATCAGCAAAATGTAACATTCTAACAGATGATATCTATCTCTCGGCATGATTTGCGCTAACATTAGAGTAGACAGTAACTGATCATTGGTCCAATAACTGTTTATTTCATTTTTTTCTCACTTGAGCCATCAGAAAATTTACAGCAAGGAAACAGTAAACTTCGTCACTGTTTCTGCTTTTCCAACGTCGCGCAGTCTTGACTTTTCACTGGCATCATTGCAAAAGTGTTCATAATATAAATTACATTTCTCAGCTATGTAGCTCACAATTTCTTGGCAAAAAAAAAAAAAAAAAAAAACAACTTGGAAGCAGTCATATACAGTACATAAATCATGTAAATTGATGATTTTGCAACCGGAACCACTGTTATCGAAATTATACACTTTAGGGTCCAAATCAGAGTCTTTCCATCTAAAATCAACTGTTTTGTGTCTCTTAGGAGATTTTTCAGGCATACGCTCTGGCTCTTGTTCGGAATCTGAGAAAGAATCGACGATAACTTCAAAATCTGGATCTGCATTTACTGGTTCAACGTTTGTTGGTTCATAAATATTTTTTATATTTGTGGTGACAGATTTATCTGCCAGCTCGTCGTCGTCATTATCTGTCCACCCGTAATCAGCTGGATTGCGCATGATGATGACCTCGTCGTCACTTTGGTTTAGAATACTCAGCGGCTCATCGTCTGTAAACGGACGGTAACGTCGCGTCATTTTATTCGGTAACGCGGAAACGGCCGCACACAAACTAGGTAATATAGCGATGCGAATGAACTCAGCAGAAAGATAATTCAGCTGTCAATAGTCGTTCAGGTATTTCCTAGTATTCCAACAATTAAACTGCATACTTGCGCAACAATTACCTCACATTCGCTGGCCCGATTGTCGGCGTTATACGTAACTATACGACTGTAGCAGGGAACCGCTGTAAGTATTTTTTACAGCAAATAGTATATATACGTCTGGAGCACTGAAACGATTAGCGTATATTTACGTCTAGAGCAGTGAAAGAGTTAACCAGGTGTTTTCCTATAGTAATTGTGCAGAGATAACTTAACATACCATTTTTCATTGAATTGTGAGGACAATTTTTAATTCTTTGAAGGTGCTCGTACTTCTTTCAGAAAATGCTGTAGTGACAGGAATGTAAGAATCATTTTGATAGCTTTTTGATAAATATTTTATCCATTGTAAATTGAAGGAGGTCCAGGTGGTAAATATTTACAATATACGTGTTTCATAACTCATTTTCCAGTTGTTCAGTGTCAAAGAACAGGTAAGTCGTAAGGTCATTCAGTTTCATTACTGATCTGAAATTTCCAAACTGATTTTTATCAAGTAACTCTATAAAATGAATAGTCTGAAGATCTGCAAAACATTCCCATGTTATCTATGATATTGTAAGATGATAATTTGAAGGACTGGTCACACTCACTAACATTTATTTCAACACAATATTTCTCGTTACAGTGTTCAGTGCATGACGTCACAGTTTTTTTCTTTAACAAACTGATGGTCTTGCTTTCACAATTACACATACGTAACATCACATGCAACTTTGTGTTGAACAAGTGTGTAGAAATGGTTAACATATACAAATATATCTTTGTAAGGGCAAAGCAGGAAAAGGAATTGAGTTTTGTTAAGAGTACTAAGCAACCCAGAAGCACTGTTGATGACTCTTCATCCCATCATCAAAATCATCATCTGTGCTAATATTTTGGAAAATGTCTTTCAATTCAAGGTATTTTTAGATAACACGTGAACTGAAATTCCAGTGTGTAGTGCATGTCTGAGGTTGTCTCAATCCTTTATTTTCTAAGAGTTCTGTACTCTTTGTGGATTGGCTTAAAAATAAATGTAATGCTACAAAATGGCAAATGAAAAGCCCAACTGCTTTGATATTCTTAGAACATTTACAACATTAAGTTTATAAGCATAGCAGAGCAAAAATATAGCTTGCAGTCATTTTTGTTCAACAAAATTTTGGACACATCCATGTTTACCTGCCTTTACTGAGCCCCATCATATGTTTGGCCCACTATTGGGTTATTAACTCCTCAACACCATCAAGTGGACGAGTACGATTTCTGATAAACAAAGTGCACTTTCCTCTATTGAAACATTGTGAAAACCAACAAATCTTTCTATGCGACCATTTTGTGTACAAAAACCTGAGAATAATTGTCATTTGTCATGCGAAGAAACACGCAGGGTTACATCTGATTGCACTCCAACAAACTCACCCAAATCTAACTCTTGTTTAATGCAGTCATTAATGTCATTGGTAACTGATTCATTTTGAATTGTGTTTCATGTTCCTTTGAATCCAGAAGTTCTCTGTAAATAATTATGAATACCTGTTTCTGCCTAGACAAGAGTTCCAATCATTCAAAGTAATTCCCTTTGTTGTCGGAACTTTCATCTTCAGCACGCGCTCTGAATGCAAGCCCTTGCTTACCCAAGAAATAAACATTATCAATCAATCTTGAACTCTATTTTGTTTCACAAATGCATTTTGGTTCCCTCAGAAATTGAATATTCGATTCCTCCACGGCCTAACAGCTGAATTGTTGTTGTTGTCTTCAGTCTTGAGACTGGTTTGATGCAGCTCTCCATGCTACTCTATCCTGTGCAAGCTTCTTCATCTCCCAGTACTTACTGCAACCTACATCCTTCTGAATCTGCTTAGTGTATTCATCTCTTGGTCTCCCTCTACAATTTTTACCCTCAACGCTGCCCTCCAATGCTAAATTTGTGATCCCTTGATGCCTCAGAACATGTCCTACCAACCAGTCCCTTCTATTCTATTCTATTCTATTGTCCGTGTTTCACTTCTATACATGGCTACATGTATAAAAATACTTTCAGAAACGACTTCGCGACATTTAAATCTATACTCGATGTTAACAAATTTCTCTTCTTCAGAAACGCATTGCTTGCCATTGCCAGTCTACATTTTATGTCCTCTCTACTTCGACCATCATCAGTTATTTTGCTCCCCAAATACCAAAACTCCTTTGCTAATTTAAGTGTCTCATTTCCTAATCTAATTCCCTCAGCATTACCTGACTTAACTCGACTACATTCCATTATCCTCATTTTGCTTTTGTTGATGTTCATCTCATATCCTCCTTCCAAGACACTGTCCATTCTGTTCAACTGCTCTTCGAAGTCCTCGGCGAACCTCAAAGTTTTTATTTCTTCTCCATGGATTTTAATACCTACTCCAAATTTTTCTTTTGTTTCCTTTACTGCTTGCTCAATATACAGATTGAATAACATCGGGGAGAGGCTACAACCCTGTCTCAGTCCCTTCCCAACCACTGCTTCCCTTTCACGTCCCTCGACTCTTATAACTGCCATTTGGTTTCTGTACAAATTGTAAATACTGAATTCTCTTGAATCTGAATCTGTCTTCTTGAATTTGGGTGTTTCTTGGCTTTTCTACCAACCTTTTTTGTCACACATACTCTGAAAGCAGTAAATCCCAGAATCACAAAACAAAACCCATATGTAACAAAACAATTTGTTACAGAGCAACCTGTAAGACAATGATACTTTTTATATTCAAGAAAATTGAAAATTTCTGTTTTCTTCTCATCAGTTATTTTAATGTCTAGGGATGGTGTGAATCACTTACCTTTATGAGCACATTTTGTTTCTCAAGTTCAGCTAGAAAATGGTTTGTCATCTAATTCACAAAATAAAGACACAAGCCTTCCCTCAATCAAGGTTTGTTAAACCATGACTCAACAGTGTACTAAATACACTACTGGCCATTAAAATCGCTACACCACGAAGATGACGTATTACAGACACGAAATTTATTTGACAGGAAGAAGATGCTGTGATATGCAAATGATTAGCTTTTCAGAGCATTCACACAAGGTTGGCACCAGTGGCGACACCTACAATGTGTTGACATGAGGAAAGTTTCCAACCGATTTCTCATACACAAACAGCAGTTGACCGGCGTTGCCTGCTGAAACGTTGTTGTGGTGCCTCGTGTAAGGAGGAGAAATGCGTACCATCATGTTTCCAACTTTGATAGAGGTCAGACTGTAGTCTATTGTGATTGCGGTTTATCGTATTGCAACATTGCTGCTCATGTTGGTCGAGATCCAACGACTGTTAGCAGAGTATGGAATCGGTGGGTTCAGGAAGGTAATACGAAATGCCTTGCTGGATCCCAATGGCCTCGTATCACTAGCAGTCAAGATTGCAGGCATCTTATTGGCACGGCTGTAACGGATTGTGCAGCCACGTTTCGATCCCAGAGTCAGTGGAAAGGGACGTTTGCAAGACAACAACCATCTGCACGAACAGTTTGACGACGTTTGCAGCAGCACGGACTATAAGCTCAGAGACTGTGGCTGCGGTTTCCCGTGACGCTGCATCACAGACAGGAGCGCCTGCAATGGTGTACTCGACGACGAACATGGGTACACGAATGGCAAAACGTCGTTTTTTCGGATTAATCCAGGTTCTGTTTACAGCACCGTGATGGTTGCATCCGTGTTTGGCAACATCGCGGTGAACGCACATTGGAAGCGTGTATTCTTCATTGCCGTACTGGCGTATCACCCGGCGTGATGGTATGGGGTGCCATTGGTTACACGTCTCGGTCACCTCTTGTTCGCATTCACGGCACTTTGAACAGTGGACGTTACATTTCAAATGTGTTACGACCCATGGCTCTACCTTTCATTCGATCCCTGCGAAACCCTACATTTCAAGAGGATAACGTACGACCACATGTTGCAGGTACTGTACGGGGCTTTCTCGATACAGGAAACGTTCGACTGCTGCCGTGGCCAGCACATTCTCCAGATTTCTCACCAATTGAAAACGTCTGGTGAATGGTGGCCGAGCAACTGGCTCATCACAATACGCCAGTCACTACTCTTGACGAACTGTGGTGTCGTGTTGAAGCTGTACGGGCAACTGTACCTGTACACGCCATCACAGCTCTGTTTGACTCAATGCCCAGGCGTATCAAGGCCGTTATTACGGCCAGAGGTGGTTGTTCTGGGTACTGATTTCTTAGGATCTATGCACCCAAATTGCGTGAAAATGTAATCACATGTCCGTTCTAGTATAACATATTTGTCCAATGAATACCCGTTTATCATCTGCATTTCTTGTTGGTGTAGCAGTTTTAATGGCCAGTAGTGTAACACACAGTTTCATAGCTGAGGAAAGAGTCGTTACCATGCTCATATGAAATGGCTGCCCGCTGCCCTGTCAGAGGCTGTGCGGAAACAAGAGGCTATCTCTAGTAGCCTCCAGTGAACTAGATAAGCATTCGTAACACAGTGAACTCTCAACTCGTGGATGGATCGAATGAAACTGTGGTAACATGCACAAGAAACTTTCTCTGTTTTCAGTGCCCACTTGAACTATAATTGTACTTTTTCTTCAAACTTTTGTGCAGGCTAAGTCCCAAAGCCTCTGCAGAGCTTACCATCAGTTCGTTTTATGAATGCTACTCATTTTGTGATTTCCTTCTGTATCTCCTGCTATCCTGTGCACGTGAAATGACCGTGTAGTATGTTGACACTTATTTGTATCAGTCAGGCCAACTGAATGTAGTGTATCCTGTGCAAGTAAAATGATCACGTAGCATGTAGACAAGGTTACATTTCGTACAGTTATTTGCATCACTCAGACCCAACTAACTGTAGTGTACCATTCCTGCTGACAATGTAGTTCGCCGTGGAGACCTCACTTTACTTTTCTTGTAAGTACACGGTTACACATAAAACTCCAGTTGTTTCGTAGTCCCAAAGCCTCTGCAGAGCTTCACCACTTGTGATTTCCCTACCACAAGTTCTTTTGATAAAAGCTACTCATCTTGTGATTTCCTTCTGTATCTCCTGCTATCCTGTGCACGTGAAATGACCGTGTAGTATGTTGACACTTATTTGTATCACTCAGGCCAACTGAATGTAGTGTATCCTGTGCAAGTAAAATGATCACATAGCATGTTGACAAGGTTACATTTTGTACCCTTATTTGCATTACTCAGACCAACTGAATGTACTGTACCATTCCTGCTGACAATGTTCGCCGTGGACCTGCACTTTACTTTTCTTGTAAGTAGACGGTTGCATGTATAACTCCAGTTGTGTTGTCATTTGTTCTTAGGCTGTTAATAACAAAAATGCAGTTCCTACAACTTTTATTCTGCGCAATGTCTTCCATATAGCTCAGTTCCACATAATAGTGCCCGATATATTTTAACCTATAATTTACAGTATTCTGTTTACATTGATGGATGGGTCTCAGCTTTTGTATTCCAGTATTCTGAATAGCTTTCACAAATTTGAAGAGTTCTTTAGATGAACAACAGCGATTGTGTGAGATATGTCACTGAAAACTAGCCCTCCATGTTTAGGATTAACTGTTACCATCTGGATACTTTAGAGATGCTTCCTAGCCAAATAATCGGCAAACTGCTCATCATTTTTGTGGTTAGTATAGTAGTGACAGGCAGAACATTCCCCACTTACAAGGGCTGTCCAGAAAGTAAGATCGCGAAATGGAAACCACATTGAAAATCAGAAATGTTTTATTTGTGATAGTTACCTACACCTTCCAGCTACTTCTCTGCGTAGTCGCCGTTCTGACTTAGACAATTGTCGTAGCGTTGAACCAACTTTCCAATATCCTCATCATAGAAGGCGGCCACCGGTGCTTTCTGCCAATTCTCTACACTGGGCTACAGCTCGTTGTCTGTGCCAAAATGTTGCCTTCTTAGCCAGTGGTTCATGTGAGCAGAGATAAAACTCAGATGGAGACAATTACGGGCTGTACTCTAGGTAATCAAACATTTCCAATTGAAAACGATGCAGGAGCATGTTCATTGCTCCTGCAGAATCTGGCTGAGAATCGTCTTGAAGAAGAAACAGCACGACAGTTATGTAATGTTGGCTGCATAGCTTCAGGCCGAATTTCTCACCAGGCCCCCGTACTTGGCGGGGGACACTATTTTCTAGACATCTTTACGCACTCACTGTGAGCTCAGAAATGAGAAGAGCGATGTGATGCTATCTAGGGTCATACAAGAGACACTGCCCAACACAACTGTGCAAAGCTTTATCGGATTTTCATAGTCGTTTCCATTTCGTGACCGATTGGAACTTACTTTCTGAATACCCCTCTTACATTGTCGTGGACATTATGTCCACCACGATAGCTGAGCGGTCAACGTGACGGGTTGCCGTCCTACAGGCCCGGGTTCGATTCCCGGCTGGGTTTGGGATTACCTCCACTCAGGGAGTGGGTGTTGTGTTGTCTTCGTCATCATTTCATCCCCATCCGGCGAGCAGGTCGCCCAATGTGGCATCGAATGTAATAAGACCTGCATCAAGGCGGCTGGACCTGCCCCACAAGGGGTCTCCTGGCTAATGACGCCAAACACTCATTTCCATTTCATGGACATTATTGCACAGTTTGTAATTTTAACTATTTTTATGATGATCAAACTGTCCACCACAGGTGAACTACTGGTTTCTAGTGTCTAAAAATGTCAACAACTTCAAGCTGAAGGACTCACATATCGGGGTGAGCATTGACATTGTTTTATCGTCACTAGGGGGTGTCTACAAGAATCACTAGAACTCAGTGGTAAGAAGATTGACAGGGAGACCACTGACCTTTTCAAGCAAGTATCTCAGTGTGCTATCCCCGCGCTCGCACTCACCTCGCTGTTGAGCTCACGAGTCATGCTTCAGTGGGAGGATGAGTGGCTGGAAGTGACTGACAATAAGCACAGCGCGTGTGTGGTGTACTTCCTTTCAGCCCCATCGACGGGACGAGGTTCTCCTCACTCGGCTTCACATAGGCCACAGCCCTATGACGCACGGCTTCCTGCTCCGGCGAGAGGACCCTCCAATGTGTGGTGCTTGCGGCGTCCAGGTCACTGTGCGCCACGTTTTATTGGATTGCGTTTTATTTTCTGACCAGCAGGCCGCGGGTGACTTGCCGGCGAACCTGCCATCTCTTTTAGGCAACACTCGGACGAATGTGGTTAAAGTTTTAAAGTTCTGTGCCATGTCAAATGTTTTTACAAAGATTTTAGGGAGCGGATTTTAATTTGCTCACTGTGTGACAAGCTCGCCCATATTTTATGTAAGTGGCTACGTTTTCCCTTTCCTTCGGTTTTACTTTCTTATGTAGCATTTCCCTTCTTTTCCTGCTTTCTTTGAGTGTGTTCTTCAGTTTTATTTGGTCTGTCCACATTTGTTCCTTTTAATGCGTGTCAGGGCGCTAATGACCTCGATGTTGAGTGCCCATAAGCCCCAACACACACACACACACACACACACACACACACACACACACACACACACACACACACACCCTAACCTTTTCTGTTCAGTGGAGGACACTATGAACAATCAGAGGGGCAGCTCACTCTCAGCCGTGACTGCAAATTTGTACTCTTTGGGGAAGAAGCCCTGATGTAATCCAAATGCAAACCAGTTGCTTTTTCCATTGCGTGAATGACACATTCATCATCTGGCTCATGGAAGAGACTAACTCCTCGGCTTCACTGCCCATCTGAACTCCAATCTGATTCATCGTGGAGACCAAAGGAGGAGGAGACTGGCATTCGTGGACGTCACGGTCAAGAGAATAGCTGATCGCACCTTGGGCCAGTTTGTGTATTGAAAGAGTATTGAAAAAAAAAAATGCACACTGATCTGTGGTTACACAGATACAGATGCCACCATCCTGTGCAGAGGAATGGGGTACTGAAAACACTAGTATACAGGGCACTCACCATTTCAGCTGCACAGCATCTGCCCCCAGGAATTGAAACACCGCAGATCTGTGTTCCACAAAAATGGTTACTCAGAAAGGCAGATTAACTGCACTTTTCACACCATGACTACCATATGACCTGTGGAGACTGAAGAAATCAAATCACAGGAAAAAGGTAGTCACAGCCTTTTTACTGTATACTGGCATGCTATCAGGAAAAGTTTGGTGCTGCAGTGTTACATGGCTTTATGCTTAATTACAGACTTACTATTTTATCAGTTGATTTGTTTTCACCACGTAATGCCCGCTGTTTACATCCTCCTTCATTGTTCTGACACCGCAACTCTTCCTTTCCTATATCTTTACTACTTTTTATCTATATAAATGGTGAACTATTGGTTTTGCCGTTTAACAACTTTTTAATAACTGTGGAAGTTTTACAGGCATCGGGTCCCACCTAATGTGTCACTCGCCTATACGTTTTACACGAACCTTTCCAGACTCAATCGATCTGTTTACAAAGAGAAAGCAGAATATCTCTTCTTTTGACGTTGTCCAACGACGACCTAGGAAGCTCGACGCCGTCACGGCCCGGGCTCTTCTGTGACTCGCGGTAGTTTGCAGCATTCGTTTTATTCCTCGCCCACTTGCCGCTACGTCGAACTTTCGTGGTGATCGTTGGGCGACGTCTCCCACGTTATCTGCAACATAAATAAACTTTCTTCCCACAGTATTTCTGAAAATCCAAAAACAAACTTAAAGAACATAATAATAATAACTGTTCTTACAATTATTCATATAAGTCTTGGTCGATTTAATGAGGGGTGGGATAGGCCTAAGCCTTGTGACACCACACTGCATACTGAAAAACACTGAGTAAGAACTATCTTTTGACCATCCAATATGATACGAGCATTGTTGTGGAACATTAAAGATGACCTTGATCTGCAGAAGGCCTGAGTATATCATATTATGTGCCAATGTGATAAGACATGTATTGGACAAACAGTGCATCCCATTGAAGATTGATGCCGAGAACATCAGAGGAACATACAATAATCCCCTTTCCCTGGGATGGCGATTTTAAATACTGATTGTAAAGGAGAAAGTAAGCAAATAGAGAAAGTGCAATTATATTGATGACGGGAGGTGTAATGAAATCGACATGACTAGTAACAGTTGGCCTGTCATTGATAAGGTGATGCGTGACCCTGAGAAGAAAATTAAATTCTTTTACCGTCTGTCTTGGTTTTCATCAAAAATGACAGCTGACTTTGTAAGGCAAATTTAAAAGTGGAGGTCAGTTCTTGCACTGATCAAGTGATACACATTTAAGGCTGCTACAAGAGCAGTTGATCAATGACATCAACATATTAAGACAATCAACTTGACTAAAGCTCTCCGACAAACTGCTGAAAAAAAACATTTAGAAAACAGTTTAGCACAAGGAAGGTAATAAGTAACTGCAATATGCATCTCACTAAGATTTAATTATCATGAGATATACCATAAATAAGTCACCATCTTGTGCCTAATATGCATTCAAGAGTGCCAGGAGAAGAAAGACAGTAGGAGTTGCTGCAGGGCCAACATTTGTTGTTGAAGCAAAATACAACTGAAAAATGAACAAAAAGTACTTTTATACTGGCACATATATATATGTTATCTCTGCGTTCAGAAAGCTGTTGGAAATGGAAATGCCGTGTGGTTAGGGCCTCCCGTCGGGTAGACCGTTCGCCTGGGGAAAGTCTTTCGAGTTGACGCCACTTCGGCGACTTGCGTGTCGATGGGGATGAAATGATGATGAAAGACACACAACACCCAGTCATCACGAGGCAGAGAAAAATCTCTGCCCCGCTGGGAATTGAACCCGGGACCCCGTGCACGGGAAGCGAGAACGCTACTGCAAGACCACGAGCTGCGGACTCAGAAAGCTGTTAATGTTATATCACATAATGCCCTTGAATGGCTTTGGAACAGTTTTTCAACAAATAACTAGCCAACTTATATTCATGAAGTTGAAACCCCTGTCTCACAAATGGAAGTCATTCTACCTTTTCTGGTCACTGAACACACTGTAAACTACACTATATCGCATCAATGTAGGGTAAATTCAGGTAAGAGTACATATCTGGCAAGAGTTTCTCTACACTGTCAACACTCACCAACAATGAAAAACTGCACTCAGCTGTTGCCTCTACATTGATGCCATCACATGTAATCTTGAAGAGCTCAGCCAGATTTATTGGTTGTAGCAGGTGAACATGTTTTTCTTGAAAATTATGAAATCTTTTAAGTTGTATATCATAAGCAGTAAGCACTATCTAGGTATGCATTACAAAATACAATTACTTGTCCAAAGAATCACACAGGAATATTCCCGTTCAATCCGGATGTCTTCACACAGAAGACTTTGCTCCATCAGAAAACAGAGAGAGAGGCAAATTTCCAACAACTCAAGAAGGCAAATGAGTTTAACAGGAGCCCATGGACAAAAGCTGCTCCCCAGACACAGAATTCGTCTGTGTGGTCACCAGGGGCAAAAAAAGGGGAGAGGGGCAGGGATTGGGGGGGGGGGGGGGGGGGGGGGGGAGAGAGAGAGAGAAATGCGTTGACTACATGTTGCGTACTCTTACTGGATAATGCAGGTAAGAGTATGAACGAGCAGTATCTTACATATGTTGACATTTCAGGTTTATGTTAAAAGTTAGGCAGCTGTAACCGATATATGTTGTTCCCAAATAAACCAGAAATTATTTGTTATAAGAAAAGTTTGTTTTCATTCTTTCATCTACTAGGTCCGAGCAATTGCGTACTAGGTGCATACTCTGTCCTGACTTTCCGCTATATAATTTAACTAACACATGTGTTATATCAATACAAGCAAGAAATTGTTATATGTATAACAAAGTGCTTTACATTTGTTTAGTCTATAGAGTTTATTATTTTGATATTCTTTGTTAAAGCTTGGTGCTCAAGTGTAAGATATATGGAAACAACTGTTGAACCTTCATTTTACAAAACAATTAGACATTAGTTTAAACATTCACTTTTCGAAAGTAGAGATCTGAAGTTGTTTGGTTGATCCACTCTCAACATTGTCCTTCTGAAGAATGCAACATAGACCCACAGACGACGGATGACAGAGTTTGACAGACAATACCAATCAGAAGAACAGGATCTAGGTGATGAGTTTTAAGTCGTACTGATGCAGGGGGTCACAAATCATCCTGGATGTCACTCAGGTAGGCACCAGGTGTTATGCAAGGGACAGATTTTATGAAACAACTGCACACAAGAATCAACACATGATGGTCGTGCAGAAATAAGTTTTTAAATAAAAATATATAAAATTTTCATTTTAGAAAAACGTAAAATACATACATATATTCTACACATTCATTTAAGAGATCCACTCAATTTCATTATGGACATGGTTTATTACAATTAATTTTTCATAATGTCTCCTGATTTTCGTTGTTATCTAATCGCTGCACAGCTCAACCAGTGTTTCATCGATGTCATACACCATGAATATTTACAACAGCGACAGTGCATTTCCATGCTAAACCTTCATTTTATATTTATTTTACTAACATGTTTGTAACTGTGTGACATACGTGAAACTCCGTTATGACAGTCAAGTCTGTTGCGTAACTGCGGCTATCATTGAGATCTCCCAAGTGGGTGCAGTAAACAATCGATCAGTGGAGCCACACAGTGACCAATGTAAACGTGCATTTGCATCTGTATGGAGTGGCTCGCCAGTCTTTCCAAGGACATCCCTCTTCCGCACATTGAGCAACCTGGTGTTCATAGGATTAAAGTACAGATTTCACATTCTTTGAAGTGTTCTTATTGACAAAATGGTCCAGCTGCACACAGCAACACATATCAAATACAGGATTTCACTCTCACTTTACTCTTTCAGCAAGTTCTTTATTTCAGTCACAAACATTTAATTGTTCTTGAAAGACATTACTATAACTTCAACTTCGAGTTTTCACTTCAGAGTTTTGTTACCTATATTACACTGCCGTATTCTGGCTTTGTCCCTGTAGATCTCGTTATATGTAATGAAATACCTCTTAATAGTATTTGCAATAGGGATTAGTGTTTTACATTCATCTTTACATTTATTCCTTGTAATTCACAGAAACATTTACGTTGGACCTTTATAATTGGTGAACATATGGTTAATTAAAGGTTAAGCCAATTTTGTTTCAAGAATTTTCTACAACATTGGCTCAGCACTGTTAATGGGACAACAGGCATTGTCTGCCACACAAAAGTAGAATCATCTGTACACAGAAGACCATAAACACGGTGTGCTAAAATATATGCAAGCTAAGCTGAAAATGAAGAAAGGTTCAGTGAAAGGAGCATTACATCTTAACATGTATACAACTATCCCAGTAAAATGGTCATCCATTTCAATTCACTTCAATTTTTATTATCACATAACATGTCTTATACAATCAAAGATTGTGACATAGGTGACTTGTCAGTTTTACACTACATATAAATATACTAAAAATAGACAATAAACTAATAATATATATGGTGTAACATCTTCAGAGGGGTATTTTAATTACAATTATAATGCATTGTTGCCATTCATGAAATCTTCTACACTATAGTAACATTTATCTTTCAGATATTTTTCCAGGTCTCTTTTGGTACCTTTTACATTTGGGTCATCCATATCTTTCCATATTTTATTTACAAATTTCATGCCCATATAGTACGGGGTTCTTTCATATGATTTTAAATGGTGGGTAGGTAACATGTAGCTCGTTCTATATCTAGTATCACATTGATGCAAGAAGAAGTTGCCCTCAAAAAGTTGTGGGTTTCTTTTCGTGAAAGTGAGAGTTTCATAGATGTATATGCTTGGAATGCTCATTAGATTTAGTTTTACAAATAAAGGTTTGCAATGTTGCTTTGGTTTTGCTCCCAACATTGCTCGGATGATTCTTTTTTTTAGTCTAAAAGCTCTAAGTAAATTTGTTTTTTCAGACCCCCAGAAAATTATACTATACCTAATGACTGAAGCAAAATATGTACTATGTACAGTTTTTCTTCCAGCTAAATCAGTAATACTATACGAGATATTCATAATATATACAACGGTATTCAGTCGACCCAGTATGTTGTCCACATGGTGACTCCGTAACAGGTTTTTATTGACTAACACACCAAGGAGTTTGACACAGTCTTCAGTCTCTAATTTTTTGTCCATATACCTTATTTCACTTATAGACTGTGCAGATTGTTTTGTGGTAAAATGAACAATTTCTGTTTTTGTAAAATTTAATGTCAAGTTATTGTTTTTGACCCATGCCTCCACTTCCCCAAGTGTTTGTTCAATATGACGAATTAGGTCTACCTCATTTTTACAACAGACTACAGCTGTTGAGTCATCTGCATAGAGGATAGTATCAGACTGGACCTGACATGGCATATCATTAATATAATATAGAAAAAGCAGTGGCCCTAATGTTGAACCTTGTGGAACACCTAATTGAGTGTTTTTCCAGCCAGAGAGAAATTTCTTTCCGTTGATGTTAATAAGTACTCTTTGTTTTCTGTTTGCCAAGTATGATGACATCCAGTTAAGAGATTTGGCTTGAAAACCATAGCATGCCAATCCATCGCTATTTACAGATACCTACCTATCTAAAGTTAACCAATCAGTCCCACATTTAAGCTCAAGAACTTAACACATTACACACATAAATTATTATAATGTAGCACAACTACATCCAAGATGTTAGTTTCAGCACAATTGTTTACGTTTTATTTTCAGTGCTTTTCTTGAGGGCTCACATTAGCTTCAATCACTTCTGTATTACACTTAAATGACCATTTCTCTGTATAGTAGAATTTAAAGACTAACATGTACACTTTCTCATACTAACTGATTATCATCTGACCGCTAATGATTACTCAAAGAAGTATTAAAACTACTACTTTGACTTTCTTTAAAAAAAGGAAAAAAGCCAGAGTCTCTCTACTGACAAATTCTTAGCTTTGCACATCAACGCTTCTTCACCCATTCATTGGCGTACCGTACACATAATAAATCATTTTCCAAAGAAATTTTCCTCTTCTACATATGATCTATTACGCAAGGATTCATTTCAGTACTTATTTTTAGTTAAACTGTTTAGTATGTTATGTTTATTTGCTGCACATCACAGCATGGCTATTTCAAATAATGAACTATTCTCCAGTACTTTACTTACACATTCTTTGTCAGTTCAGAATACACAGCATAAAACAGTGACTTCCCTTTTCTGTCATATTCACAAATATGCGATTGTATATATCATGTTTCTGCACATAAATCAGTGAAAAATTAGCACTCCTTGTGTTTTTTCAATTCAACAAATGGAATAATTATTACTACTTGTGCAGTTATTTTTTCAAATCCTGAAGACCCTAAAATCCTTTAATTCTATTAGATTTAGAAAAAGCCAAAAGGTAAAAACTTGGATGTGATATACTGGTTATTTTAAATTTTTAAATGTAGCTGCCATTTACTATTTCTTTTCTGTAGAGCAGATTTTGGATGTGATTTGATCAGTACTGTCTCTCCAACTAAATACTTCTGTACATGACCTAACTTTTTGTCATATGTGTTCCACATGATTCTGACATGATCAATGAGTGCAATGATTGCATTCCTTACTTTTTCTTCCAGTGCAAGTTCTTCTTTAGGCAGCAGTGGCAATGTGTTTTTTAAGGTTATTCAGCAGTTATGCAGATGTATATGGTGTTATGTAAATTGGAAAAATATTTATAACATGTTCAAATGGTTCAACAGATTCCACCCAACATATGTGTTGTGTACTTCTGTAGGTTCTTACAGATCTGTTAAAGCCTCAGAAAATGCATCCCACAGGATTACTTTACGGATGGAATCTTGATATGAAACTGTGCTTAATGTTAAGTGTCCTATTGAAAATATTTCCATTGTTTGCATGTAAAGTTGAAACACATTACCTGTTAGGAATGCAAAAGGCTTACCAACTGTCAGTATATAGTCTCTAAAAATCCTTATAAAGATGGCAGATGCTGTTGTCAACTCCATAGCATATAGCTTGACATACTTTGAAGAAAGACCCTACAGAGCTATTAAGTACTTAACACTAGCTCTTGCAGAGGAAACAGTGCCAGCAACATTGACAGATATGATTTGTAATGGTTGTGTTGGGAATATAGAGTGCAGCTCTGTGCAACAGCACTTAGTAGGTTTTGCTTTCCGACACAGCAGATAAGTTATTAATAATTCTTCAGCATATCTTTTTATACTTGAGAAGTAGCAATGCAGATTCAGTTACCTTAAACATTTAGTGGCGCACAGTGGCCCAAAACATAATGCGTATGGTGTATGCCAAAGCATGTCTACAAGCACAAGGAATACACACACATTAGTTATTATCACGGACATTATGCCTGTAAAACCATACTTTATTTTCAGATTTCTTGCGCTGTAAAAATTTCTCAGGTGGGTTTTTGGACGAGAAGAGTCCTTACTTTATGCCGCCTCAAACCTGCATCTTGTAATGTGGTCAAGGTGTTACACATGTCTAACAAATATTATCTGTAATGGGTGCCTTTCATAAAAAGAATCTGGTAATCAGTGATTTGTTCTGATAAATTCGAGACCTCAATCGGTCCTTAAGATAGAGATGACGAGAGCATCTGCTACACCTTTGTTCTTAACTTTTTCGTGTGTCAAAGCTGTATTCTTGAAGAAATGCTATCCACCTTAAACTTCTAGGGTGAAGTAACTTACAGGTTAAAAATCTCAGGGCCTCAGTTGTTGACGGTGCAGGTTTTTGAGTATCAAAACGTGACATAAATGGCCGTAACTTATGACTGTTTTGAATTAGAAGCTTAAAACTTTTACACAACCAAGGGACCATCGGGGTTGGTTTGTGACAAATTTCAACTTGACACACCAAACTGCTTCCCAGAAAAAGGGTCTCAAATACAGAAATACAAAATGACTGATAGATGAAAAAATGAGAGAAATGTCTTTTTTTGTGTTATATAATTACAAATAATTACTACCTTCAAAAGTCAACCATGGAAATGTCTTATAGGAAAAAATTGCCACCATCCTGTCCCAGAACGCAGGAGAAGGCTACATCGGATTCCGTGGGTAGCCACCTAGGAGGCATCAATGAGTCGGAGCATTGGCAATCACCAATTATTATGCCAGTTCATAAAAACAGGATCAAACAAGATTAGATGAACTACATTGCAATGCATACTATTAATTCTCTAATTAAAGCAGGAAAACTAAAGAATTTGACAGATGAATTAGATAAACAGAAAATTTTAATAGCGGGACTCCAGGAAATGAGAAATACTACAGAAGAACCATTCGAATCACTTTACAATGGGAAACCTGGAATAAGGGTAATGAAAGAATGCCCCCAATTTGGAACTGGGTTTATAGTCAATGTGAAAATAGTAGGTTCAGTTATCGATTTCCAAGCCATCTCCACTAGAATTGCAACTTTTGAGTTTAAAAGCATCCAACAAAATTTATACCATCATTAATGCCCATGCCCCTACTAAAGAGAATAATTTCCTAACAAAGACTAGGAAAGAAGTGGAAAAGTTTTGGGTTCTCCTTGACCAAACAATAAACCAAGTAAATATTAGCAATGTTACAATCCTGTTAGGGGACTTCAATGCCCAACTCGGAAGAGAAAAAAATGCTGGGATATCACTGGGAAGTGGGCTCCACATAAACCAAGAAATAAGAATGGTCAAAGACTTATTGAACTCTGTAGGGAACACTAACTTATCTCAAAGTCCACATACTTCAAAAGGAGGCCAAACAAACTTAAAACTTGGAAACATCCTGATTGGAGAAAAGAAGAATGGCAGCTGGATTATGTATTTATGGACAAATTCTTCCACAGGGAAATCTACAATGTTAAAGTATTAAGAGAGGTAGATACAGGTTCAGATCATTACATTGTCAAAATCAAAATTAAGTTCACACCACTAAAAAAGGAACCAAATTGTGATAAACGAAAGAGGAACTTTGATCCCCGCCAATTAATTAGAAATGATAAATATAGAGAAGCCACACAAAACATAAAACTGACAGATAATTTAGAAGAACTGGTTCAAATTCTCAGGCAACAAGCAGAAAATTTAGCCCCATTGAACCCACGTAAAAGACATGTCTGGTGGAACACAGAATGTGACAAAATTCATGAAGAAAGACATTCTGCATGGTTAAAATTTCAAACACACAAAACAGAAGAAAATGCAACCAACCTCAAAAATATCAGGAGAGAGTTCACAAAAATTATCAGGCAAACCAAGAGACAATCACAGAGAGATCTAATCGACTCAATAGAAGAAAATTAGCAGAAAACCAATTCCAGAAACTTTAACAAAATGTTTGGAAGTCAATCACAAAAATTTGCCCCTCCCACGTTAATGCTGAAAAGGGAAGATGGAAAAATGGCATATAATGACACGAAAAATGCCGAAGTCATGGCAAAAGCATTTAGTAAATTTTTGAACTGTGAAGAACCCCAGGAACTTTTAGCAATTAATACAGACACAAGACTCCACCTGATCTCATAAATTTTCCAACAATCCAAGAAGTGGAAATGGCACTCAGAGAGATGAATAATAATAAGGCATGCAGAGAAAACAAAGGTGGTGGAATATAACATGTGACCAAGCAATAGAAGAAAGGATCAATGCCTGGAAAAACTTCAATAGTCACGAAACATCAGAAAAATGGGAACAATTTCTAGTAATCCAAAACCAAACATCCAAAACTATTTGGAGGGAAAAAATAAATTTGAAAAATGACAACTAGATGAGATAGAACAAGACTTTAAGAAGAACAACACCAGGAATTTTTATAAGATGTTTAAAGAACATATTGCAGGATACCAGTCACCCAATCTTTGCTTCAAGAAACCGGATGGTTCACTAGAAACTAACACAAAGAACAACTGCCAAATCCTCACAGACTATTTCAACAAACTCTTCTCAACTGCGAAAGACCTACAGAGGATATTCACTACCAGACGTCTGCACCAAATCCCGACGCTAAACCACCAACCATCAACGAAATAGTAGAAATTATCAAGACACTGAGAAACAATAGAGCCCCAGGAGAAGATGGAATTATTGCAGAACTATGGAAACTAAGTGATGAAAGATTAACAGGAAAAATCCACAAAATCATATTAAACATTTGGGACACAGAACAGATCCCTTCTAAATGGAAATGCACACTCATCTATCCACTCCACAAAAAAGGGGACAAAACTGAACCAAATGATTACGGGGTATCTCACTCGTACCAGTCACATATAAAATCCTATCAAAAGTTCTCATGAATAGATTAGAAGAACAAGCTGACCCACAAATAGAAGAATACCAGGCTGGTTTTCGAAAGGGATGATCATGCACAGAACAGATCTGGAATCTGAAAATGATTCTCCAGATGAGAAACACCCCAAACACAGTGGTCACTTTTGCAGATTTTAAAAAGGCCTACGACTCAATAGACAGAGTAGAGCTCTGCAACATGCTGGAAGAATTCAGCATTGACAGAAAGACAAAAGCAATCATTCAGCAAACATTAACTGACACATTCTCCAAGGTTAAATTTATGGGGGGATATCTCTGAACCATTTGAAATCTAAATGGGAGCGCGACAGGGTGACGGACTTTCACGATTACTCTTTAACATCATTCTTGAAAAAATTATCAGGAAATGAGAAAAAGAAGTCAAAGAAATCCACATTGGCATCAGAAAAGATAATAGATTCAATGTGAAGTGTTTAGCTTTTGCAGATGACCTTGCAATCCTCACAAATAATTGAAAAGAAGCCACTAATGCCAAAGAGAAGATACACGAAATTGCACAAAGAACTGGCCTGCAAATCTTGCATGAGAAAACCCAGTACATAGAAAGAGTGCCACAAGACAAATTGCCTATTGTGACAACCCATGGGAAAATCGTATAAATACCACATTTTAAGTACCTGGGAGAAATCATCCAGCCATCAGGGATCAACCTAAAGGCCAATGAGGAAAGAATAAAAAAACTACAGAAAGCATATAAACTCACGTGGAACTATTATAACAAATTATAAAGTCCATATTCATTAATGCAAAATTGAGGTACTACAGCACTGCCGTACTTCTGGAGGCACTGTATGCATCTGAAGCAACACAAATAAGTGGGCAAACTAAAATCAAAGAAATATAGAAACAAGAAAGGGAAATTCTAAGGAAAATTTTTGGCCCGATACAAGAGCAAGGGATCTGGAAGAACAGACCAACATCAGAACTATATAAATACACAGACAAGGTTATGGATACAATAAGGAAAAGAAGAATGCAGTTCTACGGACATATCCACAGGAGGAATGAAAACAGAATTTCAAAGCGAATTCTTAAAGTCAACTCAGGCAGGGTAAAAACAAAATGGATAAAAGAAGTTGAAGAGGACCTCAGACAAGCACACACAACAGTAAACGATGCAGAAAATAGAACTGAATTCAGGAACATCATCAAAAAACGTAAATTTGACACCACAACACAGAAGAGACCAGGATGCAAATGGACAGCAGAGCGAAAGAAACAACACAGTGAACACATGGAGAAAATTTGGGCTCAGAAAAAACATAAACAAACAATCATCATAAAGGAATTCAAGTTCAAACGCTCTCTTTAAATGGGAATAATCGAAAATAATAATAATAATAATAATAAACCCCGTGGAGGCCCGGGAAAAGAATAGGTCTCCGGTATGTTCTACCAGTCGTAAAAGGCGACGAAAAGAACAAACCACTAATAGGGCTAACCCCCCTTTTAGTGTGATTAGTTGGTTCAGGACAGAACTAAAGAAGCCTCAGACAAGCGCCGTCATGGTCAGGGACAACGCTTGAACCCTATGCCTGCCCACAATGGTAACGACACTGCTAGCCAACTGGAAAATGATTTAAATCCAAATAGAGGTGTTTTGCAGGATATGCTTCCTGCAACCACCCAAGAAGGAAAACAAAGACAGAGGATGAGATGGTCAGATGAAGTTAACCGACACCTCATGTTCTGTTATTACCAAGCAACAAACCTAGGAACCAACACAACTGGATACAGATCACAAGTATACACAACATTTATTACCAGATACCCAGAATTAAAATTTTTAACAGAACAACGACTAGCTGATCAGATCCGTGTAATAATCAAAAATAGCAGGATACCCCAGTCAGAATTAGAAAACATCAAACAACAACTACAACAAATACTGGAACAAAATAATGTGCAATCAGAAGAAGAAGAAAATACAGTAATGGACTCAAACATCCCAGAGCAAACAAACAAAGAACAACACGCACCAATTAAACAATCAGAGGAAAACGAAATCTTAAGACAGCCACCAGAACAAGCACAAATAGAACACGAAGTGACACAGATGTTAGATATAGAAGAAAAATTTCAGCTAACATATATACAATACAAAGACACAAATACAGACATTAGACCATTCTTGCATAGACCACCAAATAACCCACAAGTCGAAACAACAATAAAAACTATCAACACAATCATACACAACAAAATAAATGAAAACACAACTGTGGAAGAGTTACAACTACTGGTTTATATAGGAGCACTCACTACACTAAATATACACACTAGGCAGAGATCAGAACCAACCAACACACATAAGAAACCCACAAAAAGCATGGCAACACAGGCTACAGATCAAAATAGAAAAACTGAGAAAAGACATCGGACAGCTAACATAATTTATAAGAAATGAAATCTCGGAAAAAAAACGAAAAAGGTTAGGTAAAATCTCACAACAAGAAGCGACAGAGCAATTAGACGAAAAGAAGCAGAAATTACAAGCATTAGCCAAACGACTCAGAAGATACAAAAAAAGTGAAAATAGAAGGAAACAAAACCAAACATTCAACACAAACCAAAAGAAATTTTACCAGACAATAGATAACACACACATTAAAATAAACAATCCACCAAACATAACAGACATGGAACACTTCTGGAGCAACACATGGTCAAACCTGGTACAACATAACAGGCATGCACGATGGATACAAGCAGAAACAGACACATACAAGATGATACCACAAATGCCTGAAGTGATAATTTTGCAACATGAAGTCACCCAAGCAACTAATTCTACTCACAATTGGAAAGCCCCTGGAAATGATAAAATAGCAAATTTCTGGTTAAAGAAGTTCACCTCAACACATTCACATCTAACTAAATTATTTAACAGTTACATTGCAGACCCATACACATTCCCTGATACACTTACACACGGAATAACATATCTGAAACCTAAAGATCAAGCAGACACAGCGAACCCAGCTAAATATCGCCCCATAACATGCCTACCAACAATCTACAAAATATTAACTTCAATCATTAAACAGAAATTAATGACACATACAACACAGAACAAAATTATAAATGAAGAACAAAAAGGCTGTTGCAAAGGAGCACGAGGATGTAAAGAGCAACTGATAATAGATGCAGAGGTGACATATCAAGCTAAAACTAAACAAAGGTCACTACACTACGCATACATTGATTACCAAAAAGCTTTTGATAGTGTACCCCACTCATGGTTACTACAAATATTGGAAATATACAAAGTAGAGCCTAAATTGATACAGTTTCTAAACATAGTAATGAAAAATTGGAAAACCACACTTAATATCCAAACAAATTCAAATAATATCACATCACAGCCAATACAGATTAAGCGTGGAATATACCAAGGAGACTCATTAAGTCCTTTCTGGTTCTGCCTTGCTCTGAACCCACCATCCAACATGCTAAATAATACAAATTATAGATACAATATTACTGGAACATACCCACACAAAATCACACATTTGCTATACATGGATGATCTAAAACTACTGGCAGCAACAAATCAACAACTCAACCAATTACTAAAGATAACAGAAGGATTCAGCAATGATATAAGTATGGCTTTTGGAACAGACAAATGTAAGAAAAATAGCATAGTCAAGGGAAAACACACTAAACAAGAAGATTACATATTGGATAACCACAGCGACTGCATAGAAGCGATGGAAAAAACGGATGCCTATAAATATCTAGGATACAGACAAAAAATAGGAGTAGATAATACAAATATTAAAGAACACTGAAAACAGAATTGACAGCAAGAAACAAGACAAAAGCTATAAATACTTATGCCATACCAATATTGACCTACTCATTTGGAGTAGTGAAATGGAGTAACACAGACCTAGAAGCACTCAATACACTTACACGATCACAATGCCACAAATATAGAATACATCACATACATTCAGCAACAGAAAGATTCACATTAAGCAGAAAGGAAGGAGGAAGGGGATTTATCGACATAAAAAACCTACATTGTGGACAGGTAGACAATTTAAGAAAATTCTTTCTAGAACGAGCAGAAACTAGCAAAATACACAAAGCAGTCACTCATATAAATACATCGGCTACACCACTGCAATTTCATAACCACTTCTACAACCCTTTAGATCACATAACATCAACAGATACGAAGAAAGTAAATTGGAAAAAGAAAACACTTCATGGCAAGCACCCGTATCATCTAACACAGCCACACATCGATCAAGACGCATCCAACACATGGCTAAGAAAAGGCAATATATACAGTGAGACAGAAGGATTCATGATTGCAATACAGGATCAAACAATAAACACCAGGTATTACAGCAAGCATATTATTAAAGATCCCAATACCACAACGGATAAATGCAGACTTTGTAAACAACAAATAGAAACAGTAGATCACATCACAAGCGGATGTACAATACTAGCAAATACAGAATACCCCAGAAGACATGACAATGTCGCAAAAATAATACATCAACAGCTTGCCTTACAACATAAACTTTTAAAACAACACATTCCTACATACAAGTATACACCACAAAATGTACTGGAGAATGATGAATACAAATTATACTGGAACAGAACCATTATAACAGATAAAACAACGCCACATAACAAACCTGACCTCATACTCACCAATAAAAAGAAGAAATTAACACAACTAATCGAAATATCCATACCCAATACAACAAATATACAAAAGAAAACAGGAGAAAAAATTGAAAAATACATCCAACTGGCTGAGGAAGTCAAGGACATGTGGCATCAGGATAAAGTTGACATTATACCAATTATACTATCAACTACAGGAGTCATACCACACAATATCCACCAGTACATCAATGCAATACAGCTACATCCAAACATATATATACAACTACAGAAATCCGTAATTATTGATACATGTTCAATTACCCGAAAGTTCCTAAATGCAATATAACACATACCGTACAGTTAAAAGAGAGTGACGTTTGATCAAGGTCGGCGTCACTCCATTTTTAACCGGACTTAACGTCTGAGAAAGTGAAGGAAATAATAATAATAATAATAATTACAAATCAATAACTTTTCTTTATTTTCCTTTAATTATACACTGATGAGTACATTACAAACAAACTCAATTTTGCTTCAGTTCCTACACTGCCAGTGAGATGTGTCTCTCCAGGTTAGTTAATTACAGCATTTCACTTCTCAATGCCCATGTATGCTCCTGTGACAAATGGTCGTAACTTGTGATCATCTTGACTTACAAGCACAAACATTTTACACCACCAACGGAACATTGGCCTTAGTGTACAACATAAATTTCCACTTCATACGCCAAACTATCCTAGGGAAAATGGTCTCAAAGATGGAAATATGTAATGATTAACAGAAAAATTCTGTTCCGTGAAACCTTGTTTCTTTCCATGTCTCATGGTACTAGGTTAAGAGAATGTACACTACAGTTCTTGACAGTATGAGTGTTCTCATATCAAAAAATGTGAAATAAAAGGCCTTAACTTATGGTCCCCTTGATTTAGAAGCATCACGCACTAGTGACAAGTTGCTATTTTCCAGTACTTACATGAATGTTGTGGAGGTATAATGTGTGTTCAGAAAGTTGAGGTTGGATTACAGGAGCGTGTGTTATGTAACGTGCATGAAATGTTATAATAGTGTCCAAGCATGCAGGTTTTGCTGATACTTCCAGTAGGCAGCTGCAAGAATCGAGTTAATGAGAGAGAGAGAGAGAGAGAGAGAGAGAGATATTGGGTTTTTGCATGAGAGATTGCATGTAAGCGTGCTAGTTCGACAGCCCACATGCAATAGAAGTATTTTAGACCTTATAGCTAAAACAGGCCTCACCTAATTTACAGCATGTGTATAGAGACAGGGATTAGTGACCATCATGTCATCACAGTGACTTTGGTCACTTAACCCTTTAAGCATGGGGCCCGTCATATGACGGACCAATGGCAGTGTGTGTTGGTTAGGAGGCCCGTCATAAGATGGATGAATGCGAGCATGCCCCCACTAAGAGGCCCCTCATGTGACAGCCACCAATAACAGATGTTTGTAAACAGACGGTGTAGTGTTGTCTCCATCACTTCCTGCTGTTCGTGCTAGCTGCCATCCTGTGGATGACGTATAGACAGTAACTGAGCATTTATCGATCTGTGTGGTACTTGGCATGTTACGCAATATTAACAATGTGCAATTGTTAAGGATGGCGAAACGACCTCACATGTCCGAGCAGGAGATGATGAACATACATACCAAAAGTGATACTGAGGATCTGTCAGATCTATGTCTGTCAGATGAAGATGCTTGCTCTGAACGAAGACCCACGTCGCGTCAAGCGGTACTACACACGAAATCCCAAGGCGTGTCATTTCGAAATCACCTTCCAACGGTGATGAAAGTGATAGCGATAGTGAATGTGAACTTTCAATGAATACGGCGAAGCGTCCATGTACTGTATATTGATCACAAAACGAATTCCACCCAGTACTGCATCCTTTCTATGGCACAAATACAGGAGTTACTTGTGATTTAGATGCAGGATGTTCAACCCTGCATTGTTTTCAGTTATTTATGTCACCGTCATTCATGGAATTTATTTTACAAGAAACCAATACATTTTTCTACTACTTTATGGAAAAATGTCCCAGTATTTCTCGTATGACTAAGTGGGAAGATATAACATGAGACGAATTTTAGAATTTTACTGTTTCCTTGTGTTATGCCTACTTACGCCTCCCGTAAAGAAGTTGTCATTACACGAGTATTGGTCAAGAGAGTCTTTACTAACAACACCTATTTTTGGAGAGGTGATGTAGAGGGACCAATTTCGTTCGATTCTTAGTGTATTTCATTTTGCCGACTGCACAACGGATACTTGTGATGATCGATTTTTCGAAGTAAGACCTGTTGTTGATAAAGTATGTCAGGCCTTCAGAAGTGTGTTTTCCCCACATGAAAAATTATGCATAGAGAAAAGTCTGCTTCTGTTCAAAGAAGATTATTCTTCAAGCAATACATTCTTTCCAAGCAAAGTAGATTTAGAATAAAGTTGTTTGTATTATGTGATTGCAAGACTAGCTAAGTTCTGGATTTCATTGTTTGTACAGGAGCCACCAGTAACAAAGAATACGATATCAGGAAATCGGGATGTAGTAGCCACACTTCTACAACCATATCTTCAGGGAGGACATGCCATGTATGTGGGTAATTGGTACTCCAGTCCTGCACTATTTACGTGGTTGCATGACAAGAGGTGCAAATGCTTGTGGCACTGTCTGCAAAAGCAGGCATGATATGCCAAAAATGGATGCACACTTGAAGAAAGGAGAGACGCAGTGTAGGTCATCTGATGTTTTACTGGCAGTGAAATGGCATGATAAGAGAGAAGTGTGGATGCTAATAACCTGCAACACAATGGAGTTAGTTGATAGCAAGAAAAAAAATTGACAAAACAATCGTAAAGAAAGTCCAAAAATCGAAGTGTGTTCTTTACTACAATGAGTCAGTGGAAGCCATGGACAGAGTGGATACGATACTAAGTTTGATAGAATCTATTGAAAAAACCATTAAAATTACAATAAGTTGTTTTTTCATATTCTGGACATTGTAATGTAACGGACTGCTGAAACTATCGATACCATTGGCTGGCGAGCTACGCGGTGCCGTGAATCGACATAAAAGAAAAATCATATTAATATAAAATTACAGTGAACTTTAATTACATCAACATAAACTGAAATATTATCATTTTGTTATAAAAACTAATAATTTGCAGGAAAATCGTATTATGTATTGCTGCAAAACTATTTGAGAACTCTCTTCAATTTTCGTACTGTTTTCATAAGTGTATACGTGTGATGTATAAAATATCTATGCTCAATTCATGTTGGCAAACCCGTGTACTTTGGAAAGTCTTTGATTATTTATGCAGAAACAATTTGCCGGGTGAGGCTAAGGGACAGTCGCGTTTTGGTGAGGCTTTGGTGAGACTTTGAGACGACGACTTATGTTGGAAAAGCTTATATTGGTGAACAACTGATTGTTATGAAAATGATATTACAAAAATATATAATATAGAAAGCTTTAAACAGTATCAGTTCTTACATAGCATATTACAAACCCAAGGACCCATTGTAGTAACAATTACAGCAAATCCAGAAGTTACCCCTAGACAACGAACAAGGATCAACGAGTATTCAAGGTAAGGTAATTAAATTATTTCGTGTTCGTACTGTGAAGTTACCTTCTCTTGTCAAATATTTAAGTCTCTTATGTTCTGTTAATAAAATGAACAGACTGACAGGGACTTTTGGTCCACTATTGAAACTAGGAAGACCACACAGGTTTTTAAACACGTCATAATGATATAAAATAATTGATGATACACTACTGGCCATTAAAATTGCTACACCATGAAGATGATATGCTACAGACGTGAAATTTAACCAACAGGAAGAAGGTGCTGTGATATGCAAATGATTAGCTTTTCATGGCATTCACACAAAATTGGCACCGGTGGCGACACCTACAATGTGCTGACATGAGGAAAGTTTCCAACCGATTTCTCATACACAAACAACAGTTGACCTGCATTGCCTGGTGAAACGTTGTTGTGATGCCTCGTGTAAGGAGGAGAAATGCGTACCATCACGTTTCCGACTTTGATAAAGGTCGCATTGTGGCCTATCGCGATTGCAGTTTATCGTATAGCGACATTGCTGCTCGCATTGGTCGGGATCCAATGACAGTTAGCAGAATATGGAATCGGTGGGTAATACAGAACGCCGTGCTGGATCCCAACGGCCTTGTATCACTAGCAGTCGAGATGACAGGCATCTTATCCGCATGGCTGTAACAGATCGTGCAGCCATGTCTCGATCTCTGAGTCAACATAGGGGGACATTTGCAAGACAGCTACCATCTGCACGAACAGTTCAGCGACATTTGCAGCAGCATGGACTATGAGCTTGGAGACCATGGCTGCGGTTACCCTTGAAGCTGCATCACAGACAGGAGCACCTGCGATGGCGTACTCTATGACAAACCTGGGTGCACGAATGGCAAAACGTCATTTTTTCGGATGAGTCCAGGTTTTGTTTATATCATCATGATGGTCGCATCCGTGTTTGGCGACTGTGGTGAACGCAAATTGGAAGCATGTATTCGTCATCGCCATGCTGGCTTATCACCTGGCGTGATGGTATGGGGTGCCATAGTTACACGTCTCGGTCACCTCTTGTTCGCATTGATGGCACTTTGAACACAGGACGTTACATTTCAAATGTGTTACGACCTGTGGCTCTACCCTTTATTCGATCCCTGCAAAACCCTACATTTCAACAGGATAAGGTACGACCGCACGTTCCAGGTCCTGTACGGGCCTTTCTGGATACAGAAAATGTTCAACTTGTGCCCTGGCCAGCACGTTCTCCAGATCTCTCACCAATTGAAAACGTCTGGTCAATGGTGGCCGAGTAATTGGCTCGTCACAATGCGCCAGTCACTACTCTTGATTAACTGTGGTATCGTGTTGAAGCTGCATGGGCAGCTGTACCTGTACATGCCATCCCAGCTTGGTTTGACTCAATGCCCAGGCATATGAAGGTCATTATTATGGCCAGAGGTGGTTGTTCTGGGTACTGATTTGTCAGGATCTATGCACCCAAATTGCGTGAAAATGTAATCACATGTCAGTTCTAGTATACTATATTTGTCCAATGAATAGCCGTTTATCATCTGCATTTCTTCTTGGTGTAGCAATTTTAATGGCCAGTAGTGTATTTAATATTTGTTCCCTGAATGAGAGAGGTTCAACACATACGGGGACTCTTCGCCCAGGATTTAAATTGCATTGTTTGAACTGATGCTTGTTCTATGTTCACAGGTAACAATATGTACAGTAACAGTGAATCAGCCAATAAAGAGGAAGAGGAAAATGAATCCAACGAAGGCAAATAATATTTATTAATGGACAGAAGCAATTACACAACAACAAAATTAGGCCTACACTTTACGGCGGACGCGAGACCACGCGAAAAACAAGGTAAGTGCATATATTGATTTGTTCATATTGTTGACCTTTTTAGACGTATTTCGTGGGTTAATAAGTTTTAAAATTTTTTGCTTTAAAATGACGATAACAGAGGATCTTGCAAAGTATCAAGTGGGTGTGGGGGAGGGGAGGCAAAATCGAATGCAAGTGGTGGTGTTAGTACCAGTACAGGAATGGTGAATACATAATAAAAAAATGACGTTGAAGAATTAGATACATCGACGATGTTGCGATTACTATTAAAATAAAATTCTGAACTGAAGAACGTAATTGAAAATAAAGTGTCTGATTTAAAAACCGAATTGTTAGAAAATTCAAAACGTGTAGAAGAAAACTTTTTGAAAGAAAATAGCCAGTTGGCTCAGAAATTTTTTAAAGTAAGCGAAGGTATCAGATCTGTCATGGAATTAATGAAAATCAATTTCGAAGAACACACAAATAACACTGAGGATAGGGTGGGGGACGTAGAAGATACGCTCAATAAAGTCAAACTAACAATCAAACGGGAAGTGGAAGAAACCGCAAAAAATTTCGAAGTATTTGCAAATGAAAGAAAAATTAAAGAGGGGGGAATGATTACCAGAATTGACTTGCATACAAAAAATTTTGATGGCAAATTGTCAGTGCTTGAAAACAATGTTATGAAAAAGAAAAGCCTGTTGAGCATAATGTAGATTGTTCTAACGCTGTGATTAAAGATGATGAGCATGAGGTAGCATGATTACAGAAACAATTAACTGAGATTCGGGATAATTCAGCCACGAAATCGGTGGCGACTTGATTTAATGGATTTTGGCCAGGTGTTAACGTGTGAAATTTTCCAGGGGACGGAAAATTACACCCTGTTGACTTCATTATGAATTGTGGTGACAATTTTTGGTATGAAATGAGTGACACTGTAAAAATTAAATTCATTAAAAATTTTCTTGATGGTGAAGCTTTGATGTGGGCAAATTTATCCACCATCCTAATGTAACATACAGTCAATTTGAAAAAAGCTTTTTGAATAAATTTTCCTCAGAATCAGTTCAGGCTAAAATTAAAAGTGATTTCTTTAATGGACCTAATTTTAGAGAATGTGATGGCACAATGAGAGAATTTTGTGAGAAACAGTTACGAAAATTGGCACATTTGGACAGACCTTTTGATGAATTAATGCAAATAGATGCACTAAGACGAAGATTACCAAACAGACTTCAGTGGGACTTATTTTATGGGCCAGATGACTCTACTGAACAATTTTTGAACTATTTGGAAAAATTAGATCGTGCATTGGAGAGAAACAAAAGCTTTAGTGGACACCACTATTAACAAAACCATGGGGGGTGGAACCAAAATTTTAATAGTGGGAATAATCCAAGGAGAGACAATGGTAATTATCGAAATAATTATAATGGAAATCATCAAAATTATCAGCAAAATCGAAATGAGAATTATCTGGGAAACCACAATAGGCAAGAGAATGGGAACTGGGGCCGAAATGAGAACAGGGAAAGCAATAATTATGGCGGAAACAGGAACAGACAATGGGAAAATTCTGATAGAAAACAAGATGGGAATGGACAAAGCCAGTTAAACTAGGAGCCGTCCCGATGAGAGCCTGTCAGTTTGGGACGAACAGATTTAACTTTAGAAATCAGGCTATGAGAAACCAAAGTAGGCATAGACAGAATAATTACGGAAAAAGACAGATTATTAATACAATAAGGACACCTGAAAATGTTAAGAGACCTTTTGATAAACAATTTTGGCAGCAAATAAGTGATGGGGGGCAAGCAAAACTAATTGTACACACATTAGTAATGATGATTCAGAAATCAGTGGAGATGTAAATTAAGAATTTGTTCATGGAGGAAGAAAATGTTGTGAGAGGTGATGTGGTGGGGTTGTTCCTATGTTAATAATACTAATGACAGCTATGATACTTACGGAATTGATGCATTAATGTATTCTGATGAACTTGTAGTAAATGGTGATCTGAATGATGTGGAGACTTCTGTGAGTGGGAATGAGACTCAAGTACTGAACAATAGCATTGTAGAACTGAAGGAAGAAGGGTGTGATATTAACGTGAGGAATAATATTGACGTGGTTGATGTTAGGGAAGTTGAATCGTGTTGAGGTATTGAAGGATTCTGAAGAATAGGCTGTTGAAGATAAAAATGCTATGGAATATGGAAGTGAGGTAAAAGTTTTTGTTGTGGTTAAGGATTATGCAGATGTGGGTATTAAGGAGGAGGGTGTTAGTAATGATAGTAATTGTTCAGTACAGGAGGATCAGGAAGCAGTCATGTTGGTCAATACATCATCAGTAATCAATAGGATAGATGCTGAGAATGAGGAGGTGGTAATTATTAACATAGAAAACAAGGAACAGAGACTTATTTGTAGGTTGTGGGATAAGCTTAACGAGGGTAATAAAGATAATATGTTTTGGAGGCAATTATTGGAAATTTGCAAGAAGGTTTATCCAGTTTGGTGGGAGCAAGCAAAAGTGGCTGTAATATGTAAAGAATTGCTTATGGAGAATGATATCAATAATGTGTCTAATTATGTTTGTGAGGAGAAACCTGATTGTCTTGTGCACAATGTGCAGACTGAAAATACCTTAGCTTATGTTAAACAAAATGATGATCTAAATTTTGAAAGTGTGGAAGATGATTTATTGCATGAAGATGTTGATGAGCAAGAGAGTGAAAATATAGGTAGCCCTTATATACAAATTTGTATTAAGGATTGGACGGGTTGTTGTCTGATCGACACAGGGAGCCCCATATAAGAAGTCAGTGAAAATTTAAGGGATAAGACAAATAAAAACCATGATTTTGCAGAATTGCCAGTAGTAGGGGTTAAAATCACAGGGGGCAACAGGAAGATTCAGCAAAACACTAAAGTCAGATACTTTTATCTTTCAAAGTTGGAGATGTGATTTATGGGCAGGGTTGCCTTGTCATTCCAGAGCTGAATGAAGATATAATTTTGGGCATGGATTGGATAGTGAAAGTGGAGATGGGATTTGACTGGGGAAGCAAAACTGTTATACTTGTTCATCCTAAAGATAACAATAAGAGGTGTAAAGTGAATTTCATTGAGAAGTGCAGCAATAGTCATAATCAGATCAGGGGGGTAGATTATTCTGATGATGGGGGATATTTAGATTGTTTTGGACAACAGAGTTCTGATGATGTGGATTATCAAAACTTAATAGAAAACAAAATTGCAGAAGCAGGGAATTTAACCCACAAAAAGCAATCTGACCTTAAGGAACTTTTATGGGAATATTCTGATGTATTTAGTGACAGACCAGGCAGAGTTAAGAGGTTATGAATGTAAACTTGTACTTAAGCCCCATGAACCCTTTTTCATGAAACCTTATGGTATTCCAATAAGCAGGAGGAAAGCAGTAGAGAAAGAGTTGGAGAAGATGGAGACTTGGGGGGTTATTCGAAAATGCAATAGTGAATATAACAATCCAATTATAGCTATTGCCAAGAAAGATAACAGTGTAAGACTTGTCCTTGATTCCAGATTTCTCAATAGATTATTATGTAGGGAAACTGATCATCCTGAAAACATTGATGAATTACTACACAAGTTTCAACATGCAAAATTTATGTCAAATTTGGATTTGACCTCGGGATTTCATCAAATACCATTAGCAAGGGAATCTCAGAAATACACAGCATTCCTATACAAAGGAAAATGTTACACGTTTACTGTAGTACCTTTTGGACTTAAGTGTTTCTGTTGCAGAGTTTATTAGAGCCTTGGATTATGTTTTGGGAAATGAATTGTTGAGTAAACTAACTATATATGTGGATGACATTTTGGTTTCGGGAAAATGTCGGGATGAACACATTGGGTTACTTTAAGAGAATTTGTGAGGAGTTTAGGAAAGGAGGCATGTCTCTCAAGCTATCAAAATGTAAATTTGGTGTAAAACAATTGAAATTCTTGAGGCACATTATATCAGAGAATGGAATAATGCCAGATGATGAGAAAATTGAAGCTATTGCAAAGTTTCCACCTCTTAGAAATAAGAAACAGCTGAAGTCATTCCTTGGAATGCATGGATTTTATAGGAAGTTCTGTGCTACTCAGGTGCTTAATGCACCATGATTGGGGAATTTGCTTAAGAAAAATACCATATGGGATTGGGACAAAGATTGTCAGACTGCTTTTGAAGAATCAAACATCATTTGATAAATAGTAAAATCTTATTTAGACCAGATTTTGAATTACCATTCTGTCTAATGACTGATAATAGCAACTATGGTTTGGGGGCACATCTTTCCCAAGTGAAGATAGAGAATGGGGTAGAAGAACATAGATCAATTGCTTTTGCCAGCAGGACATTGCAGAAACATGACAGACAGTACACCATTACAGAAAAGGAATTGTTAGCTGTACACTGGGCCTTTTCAAAGTTTAAAAATTATTTAGTGGGTCATGAGGCAATAGTCTTTTCTGATCACAAAGCACTTTCTTATTTACAAGAATGTAAGTTACACCATAGTAGAGTCACAATATGGGCACTCTTTTTTCAGCAGTTTAACTACACCATCAGATACATAAAAGGTAAAGAAAATTGCATAGCAGACGCACTTTCCAGGCATCCTTTGGGAGAATCAACTGGTGACAATGGTGATGAAGAGGGGAATGAATTTAGAATCATGTATCTAAAAGGAATAAGTGAAGAGAAAGAGGTCATGAAAATTTGCAATGATATCCGATGATTTCAGAACCATGACTCACAGAATGGAAGTTGGTGAAAAGTTATACTGGAAAAAAGGGAAAGGAAAAAGTAGGGCAATATTACAAAGTTCATAGAGGAATACTATTTAGGAGAATGAAGGAAGATAGTGAGGTATGAAAATTGTGTTGGCCACATAAATTTGTTAACTTACTTGTGAAATATACCCATGAGAGTTATGGTCATTGTGGAGCGCTCCAGGAAAATGTTTACTTTTACAATATGGCAAGAATGGTTAGGAAAATCCTATCGACTTATGACCTGTGTCAGAGAGTTACGGTGACCAATCAGACGAGTAGGGGTCAGATGCAAAATATAAATCCTAAACAACAGCTTGACATTGTAGCAGTTGACTTGTATGGAAGACTGCCAACTTCTAGAGGAGTTGTAGTTGTGGACCTGTTTTCTAAATTTATTAGGTTACACCCATTGAGAAATGCTGCTAGCAAGATTATTATTTCATGTTTTACCTGAGACTATTTTAAATGTGTGGGAGTACCCAAGGCAATTCTCAGTGACAATGAATCACAATTCACATCCAAAACTTGGGAATCATTAGTGTATAGGGAGGAAATTAACCATATTCTTATTTCAGCTTATCACCCTTCGAGCAACCCAGCAGCAAGATACATGCGGGAAATTGGGAGATTATTTAGAGCTTACTGTCATACTGACCATAACACCTGGATAGAACACATTAGCAAACTTGAAGATGTGATGAACAGCTTACAGCACAGTTCAACTGGGTTCTCCCCTTATGAGATACTTTTTGACAAAATGCCACCAAATTTTATTAGTGAATTGGTTGAGTTTCCAACATGTACCAGTCTGACAAAACAGGAAAGAGAGGAAATAGTAAGGAGGAATATAAAAAAGCAAGGGGAAATTAGAAAAGCTAGACATGACAAGAGAGGAAGGATGAGCGAGTTTAAAGTTGGTGATCTAGTCCTTGTGAAAACAGTAGAGACGTCAAAATCATTATGTGGGGAACTTAAGAAAATCTTTGACATATATGTAGGACCTTTTGTAATATCTGAGAATCCTCATCCAAATGCCTTTAGGTTGATCTATCGAGAATCTAGAAAACTTTTCGGTCTACGAAACATCACTGAGCTGAAACACTATAAAAGTCCATGTTAATATTTACAGTGTGTAAGGGGTCCGTAGGCCCTTACTATAAGTTTGCACTCGGCACAGGTCGAAAGGGCAAACAATCGATAGTGTCGGGTTGCGAGAGCGAGTGTAGAGTTGAGTTCAGTTCCCAGCTTGCGGGCCGAGCCATGTGGAGGCCTGTTGCTGTAATACAAGGCTGACCGACAAAGGGAGTGGCCATCGCCGCGGTTTAACCCCTTTGTGTTAGAATAATACGGGAAAGTGAAGAAGTATAATTACTAGAGTGATCAGTGATATTTCTGTGCCGATATTTTTGGTTTCGCATCTACCGCACCGGCATCATTTGGATTGCAGTGTCGGATTGCAGTGATTGTATTTAGCGTGTGACGATTATGAATAACGAAGCAGCCTGTGCTGAGATTAGCCGTAATTAAATATGTACGACGAAGGCAGTGGCTGTCTCCTTTTTCTTGTGTTTTAGAGACGAATATAGGTTCTTGATTAATGAAGCTGTGTTGGCGTTCTTCTTATCACCAGACATTTCATTATTACAGCATTTGAGAAGGACAAAATGGAATGTAACAACTCCGTAGCAGTCAAATCCGATTGCCAGCCCCATTAGGTACACGGTCACATTAATTAATATTTATTTGGGCTGCTATTCAGATCCCGATCGAGCGGGATACATAAATCGGAGGTGTTATCACCCTTGGCTTACCGTGAAAGGACTAGTGCAATTTTCGGACGAATCGTAAAGAACAGTAGATAATTTGATAAGAATAATAGTGACGATAAACTGTGTTATAATGTGCAAATGCGTAAATCCGCGCAAAAAACTGTGAAAGTGAACACTAAAGAAAGACAAGTGTGAACATTAAAATAGCAAAACGAGCCATGAATTCGTCACGAAAGTCTTAAAGAAGTATTTAGTGGTAATATTTTGACTGAAATTGCTCTTTGAATAGTGAAAATCAGACAGCTTCTTGTGGACCCATAAACTATTATGCGGACAACAATTTATTGTGGCGACGCAATTGTTGAGTGACGTCACGCAGACCAGTGTAGCAGTTGCGCCAAAGAGCTTCGATCTGCGAGGTGATTTCACACGTCATCCCGACTACCTGTGCAAGGAGTAGGTCAAGCACAGACGCACTACACTACACTGAGCGCCGACCCGGCATCTAGCGGCCGAACTACAACTACGCCCACCTGCAGCGCCACGGAGCGGCCGGCTGAGAACTACGACGTCCCGCCACAGCGAGCAGCGCGACTTCACACGGCTCCGGCATCAGTACAGCGCCACGCCCACTTCAAACATCAAAACATCGCGTACGTCAGTTGGTGAGTGAAGACGACTGGTTGACATAACATTAAATTGTAGTGCGCAGTCTTCGCGGTAAATAAACAATTGTAAACGGAAGTTCACATTACGAAAAGTGCCAAATTACAGTAATTTCCGAGAAGTTTGCGAAACATACTCTGAAATATAGCATACTTATTTATGCATATTGCGCAGTCTAAATGGTGATTATACAGATATGCTTATTGTTTTTGGGGATTTTACATTTATAGATTTTATGAGTGGTGTGATTTGTCTTATTTAAAATATTTCACATAAACTCTGTATGTGAGAACTGGTATTTGAAGTTATTAGGTTGTGAGAGTTGTTATGTTCGGTATTCATACGTATTGTATCAATTTTGGGATTAACTGAAAATACTGTAGGTACTGTTTGGTTAGTTTCATGGTAATTAGGAGTGTTTTGGGTTACTAGAGGTTATTCTGTATTACTTGCCCGTGCATTAAAAATAAACCAAACATGTCTACTGAAGACAAGCAGGTTTGTGAGGCAGTAGTTGAAAGGAAAGGGATAGGACAGGAAGACAGAGATGATTCAGGAATCAGTGATTATGGATTGTCATTAGATAGCCCATTAGCACATTAGCACATTCAACTAGTTATCCCGAGACACCGGGACAAACGACAAGAGATAAGCCAGTTTCAGAGGATGCAGCTTTACGGTCGATGTTGGCAGCCTTGCTAAAAGAAGCTAGAGAAAGGGAAGAAATATTCCGCAAATCATTAGAGAAAGGTTTCAGAGAATCATTAAAGGAAGGTTTACGAGAAAATAACGTATCGTTAGAGAAAGGTTACAGCGCATCATTAGAGAAGGTTTTACAGGAAACAAGAGAATCACTAAAGGAAGATTTACAAGAAACTAGAGAAGAGGGAAGAATATTCCGAGAATCATTAGAGAAAGGTTTACAAGAGATCAAAACATCGCAAATGAAGATGGAATGTAATCTGAAGAAGGAAATGCAGGAGTTACAAGATCGAATGAAGATGGACATCGACGAGAGAGAGAGAGAGGAAGCTACAGAAGAGCATAGACCAAGTCCAGGGAGACGTGGAGAAGGTGGAAGGGAAGTTAACAAAAAAGATAGAAGACGATATTGAAGAAACGAAAGCCGAATTGGGAGAAAGAATCAACGAAGTGGAAACGAATTGTAATCATCGAATCGCCGAGGTGACGCAGATGCAGAAACAATGCAATGATGCGGTTAAGGGGATAGGAGATAGGCAAAACCAACTGGCTGTCAATCTGAGAAATGCTATAGCCGTGCAACGAGAAGAGGATAACAAGAGGGTTGCAATGGAGGTCAGGCAATTACAACAGGGAGTGCAGCAATTGGAGAGCAAGACAGAAGAAATCAATAAACGAATTAGCAATGCCATTTTAACCGTTGGGGAAGGTAGAGTCGTTACCTTGATGAGCAATGATAATCGGTACGTCCAAAATAATACAGGACAGACATTTAGACCGAAAGGAGGGTTGCACCCAATGATATTTATGAAATGGTTAAAAGGAGTTTTCCCAGCACATTTTAAAGACTAAGACAAGATTCAATTTGCAATAGATAGGATGGAAGGTGAGGCCTTCACTTGGGGAGTCAGGAAGAAGGAAGGGACTACTAGTTATGATCAGTTTGAAGAGGAATTCTTGAAGAAATACTGGTCCAAAAGTCATCAGTGTGCAGCAATTGAGGATCTACTCCACCGCAAGTCACTTAGTACATGGAGAGGAACGTTGAGAGAGTTTGCCGAACATTTGCGGGAATTGAACGAGATCTTGGAACAACCCCTGAGTGATGACGTAATGATATCAGCGATAAAAAGAAGAATGAGCCGGAGAATGCAAGAAACTGTATCCGGGAGCCTAATTAAAGATAGGGAGGCCTTGATGGAAATACTGGAACAGTTGGAATCTGTTCGATCACAGGAACACAATCAAGCTAATGATCAAAACCGAGGGGGAAGTAATGACCCAAGGAATCATTTTGGTAATTCGTCTAATTATAGAGGAAGAGGTGGTGGCCATACGTACAGGAACCATGGTGGTGAACGGCAATGGAGAAATGATTGGAGAAGGAGTGAAGAACCAAGAGATCATGAGAGAGAATGGGATAGGCGAAGGAATGACAGTGCATAAAGAAGAGGCGGAGAGACCGGAAAACTGAATGACACTCCAGATGAGGTCCGGTCAGGAGTGAGAGCTACAAGGACCAGAGTGAACCTACTAAGACACGACAACGGTGGAGATCTGAGAGAAGATCTACTGGAGGAAAGAAGTGAGATTCCCAAAGAACCCATGATAGGGATCAAGCTATGTGGACTGAATACCGAGGCATTAGTCGATACAGGAAGTGAAGCATGTGCAGTATCCAAAAGGTTATATGAACAGATACTAAAAGCAAATATTAGCTTGCCTAGTTTCCTAGTGAGTGGAGTGAGAATTGTGAACGCGTTGGGTGCAAGGGGTAAACCTATAAAAGAACAAGTGTTGATTATCTTCGAGATAGAGGGAGAAGAATACGAAGCAACATTTTTGGTGGTGGCCGGATTGAACACATCAATTATTTTAGGGATAGATTGGTTGAATGAAGTTGATGCAGTAGTGAGTTTTGATGAAGGTACTATCAAGGTCAAAGGAAGAAAGGGAGAAGAGAAGAGGTTAAAGTTTGCTGAGGGGAGTGCAATCGAAGAAGAGGAGGAATTCAGAAGAATAAATTTGTGTCATGAAGAGGAACCCACCATGGGATACGGGGAAGAGAAACTAGGAGAAGAAGTGTTGATATACCTTGAGGGATTAGCACGAGAGGATAGACATAAAGAGGATAAGATCAGTAAAAAGTTGGAGGAGATGACACACCTAGATGAGAGGACTAAGAAGAGATTAGCCACAGTATTATACAGGCGTTGTAAAGTATTTTCTCAACGGCCAGGTATCATGAAAGGGATGGAGTGTAAGCTAAAGATAAAGAACCATAAACCGTTCAATATAAAACAGTATTCCATTCCCCAGGCGAAACGAAGAGCAGTAGATGAAGAGATACAGAGGATGATGGACCTTGGTGTTATAGAAAGGGCCAACAGTCAATATAACAACCCCCTATTTGTTGTTGATAAGAAGGATGGAAAGGTGAGGATAGTTTAGGATGCACGAACAGTGAACAAAATCATCGAGCCGGAGCGGGACAAACCTGAGACTATAGAAGAACTGATTCAAGAATTCCGAGGAGCAAAGGTGCTTAGTAGTATCGACTTAACTGCTGGTTACTGGCAAATACCATTGACCGCAGAATCCCGCCAGTATACAGCATTTACTTATGGAGGAAGGTGCTATCAATTTAGAGTGTTGCCATTTGGGCTTAATGTGTCAGTGTCTGAATTCATAAGAGCGATGGATAAGATACTAGGCGAGGAGTTACTTAAAAAGGTCACCGTCTACGTGGATGACCTCTTGATAGCAAGCGAATCATGGGAAGAACATTTGAATAGATTGGATGCAATCTTGGCAGCTTTTGAAACCGCAGGGGTAACTGTAAACCTGGACAAGTCAGAATTTGGCAAATCAAAGATAAAATTCCTGGGCCATGTAATATCCGAGGAGGGTATCTATCCTGATCCTAGTAAAATGGAGGCTATTAGAAATTTTCCAACCCCCCATAGTAAGAAACAGTTGCGAGCATTCTTTGGGGTTTGTGAGTTTTATAGAAAATTTGTCAAAGGGTCTGTACTTAATGCCCCGAGTATGAGGGAATTGACCAAGGCGAAGATGCCGTGGCATTGGAGTGCAGAGTGCCAAACCGAGTTTGAGAATATCAAGGAAGCACCATATAGTGCAGATATATTGTACCACCCAGATTTTTCCAAGGATTTTTATTTAGGAGCAGGCAGCTCTGACTATGGACTAGGAATACATTTGTACCAAATGGAGAGGAGTGGAAATGGTGAGAGTGTAAGAACAATAGCGTTCGGTAGCAGAAGTTTAAATGCTTGGGAGAGGAAATATTCGATTACTGAAAGGAAGGCATTGGCAATTGTGTGGGGGTTTAAGCGTTTCTGGTATTATTTGGCCGGGAGGCATGTGAAGGTAGTGACTGACCATAAGGCCCTTACATTTCTGACCACAAGCAAGTTGAGGCATAGCAGACTAACGCGATGGGCCCTGGCATTACAGGACTATGACTTCGAGATAATTTATGAACCAGGAGCAACACACATAATACCTGATGCTTTGTCAAGATTACCAGCTGACTCGAGAGGAATGTTGGTGGACAGGCCAGAAGGAGAAGGAGTTAGAATTAACCTAATGAAGGGAGTACAATATGAAGTATTCATAAGGAAATTCCTAAAGAATGTGCGCAGGGAACAGAACGAGGACGAGAAATTAAAAACAATTAAAAACAAATACAGGTGTGCAGGAGAGGAAAGGATTCGCACATTTTATTATATTCATAATGGGATACTTTATAAAAGAAACAAGGAGAGTGAGGAGAACTGGAAACTCTCTGTGCCTGAGTATGTGGTAGAAAAATTAATTTGGTATACGCACTATAGTAATGCGCATTATGGACCGAAAAAGTGTCTGGAAAAGTTGAAGTAAGATTGTGCATTCAACAATATGGGAAGGCGTATACGTAAGATACTGAGTACATGTGACACCTGTCAAAAATCTAAAACGACTACAGTACAGTGCAAAGGATATATGCATCCAATTGTACCAACAGCAATTAAGGACATAGTTGCAGTGGATCTCTTTGGGCCACTTTCTGCCTCACGAGGGAATTACACACAAATCTTAGTAGTGGAAGAACTGGTTTCCAAGTACATAAAATTTTACCCGTTGAAGAAAGCTACTAGTAGAGCCATCATTAACCATTTTGAGAAAGACTATTTTCAAAAGGTGTGTATTCCTAAGCGAATTTTGAGTGATAATGGGTCACAATTTAGGTCAAAGGAGTGGACAGATATGCTTAATGAGCACAGAATAGAGCAAATTGCCATTTCTAGGTATAGGCCAGCTTCTAACCCTGCAGAACGAACAATGAAGGAATTGAACCGTTTATGCCGAACATACTGTCATAGGAAGCATGGTTCATGGAAAGAATATCTGGAAGAATTTGAGCGGGTCAGGAACCACCTCCCACATGATTCTACAGGGTATGCACCATGTGAAGTATTGCTCAATCAAGAACCCGACAGTATTTTTTGTGAGTTGTTAGTCTACCCACCAGGAAGTTCATTGACTTGGGAAAGGAAATTGGTGCTAGTGGAATTAAGTATGATGGAGAAGGCTAGGAAAAGACAGGAAAGACACGACAAGCTAGTGAAACCGATAACTTACCGAGTGGGAGACCTGGTGCTAGTAAAGGTTCATGCAAAACCAAAGAAAATAAGCTCTGAAATACATAAATTTAACCACGTTTATAAGGGACCATACAGGATTATAAAAATTGGTCATCCTAACACTGTGGAGTTGGAATATGCACGGACAAAGAGAGTGCATGGTAAGGAACATGTGGAAAACATAAAAAGGTACTACTCACCCGAGAACAGGGATAACCCAGATGAGGAAGAGGAACTCGATTAGGGCAAATGTCTGAAATGAGAGTGTTCAAGCTCCTTGATGTAGTTGGATAGGACATGTTTAGAACATTTAGTTGTTAAACGGACATTTGAAAAAGAAGAATGTTTATTTACACTGTGTTTTCTGATGTATTATAATTAGAATTGCATATTTCATATCGACGATTACCTGAGAATGGGTATAAAACCTGTAACAACTAATTTGTAGTATAATAGTTCATATGTCATGTGTTCAAGTAATAATTTTTGATTGTATGTTGTGTGTTTCATTCAATATGGACTATAAGAGGACTATTGCTGCTTGATAAAAAATTGTAATTTGGACAATGCCATGTTTACGAGATGTAATAACCTTTTGTAGAAATTATTGTGGAGGCAGCCCACTACCGGAGTCGAGGGATTATTTGGCGAATTGTAATTTCATTAATTGTCCGCCCCTCATGGTCTCGCGGTAGCGTTCTCGCTTCCCGAGCACGGGGTCCCGGGTTCGATTCCCGGCGGGGTCAGGAATTTTTCCTGCCTCGAGATGACTGGGTGTTATTGTGTCGTCTTCATCATTATCATTCATCCCCATTACGGTCGGAGGAAGGCAATGGCAAACCACCTCCACTAGAACCTTGCCTAGTAAGGCGGCGCGGTTCTCCCGAGTCGCTCCCCTACGCTCTGTAAAAGAAGTATGGGACTCATCATCATCATCAATTTCATTAATTATTTACACTATGTGTTTTATTCAGATGTAGCAATGTCTAATTCCCTTGCCGATTCTTTTACGCCAGGGCAGGGATGTAAGGGGTCCGTAGGCCCTTACTATAAGTTTGCACTCGGCACAGGTCGAAAGGGCAAACAATCGATAGTGTCGGGTTGCGAGAGCGAGTGTAGAGTTGAGTTCAGTTCCCAGGTTGCGGGCCGAGCCGTGTGGACGCCTGTTGCGGTAATACAAGGCTGACCGACAAAGGGAGTGGCCATCGCCGCGGTTTAACCCCTTTGTGTTAGAATAATACGGGAAAGTGAAGAAGTATAATTACTAGAGTGATCAGTGATATTTCTGTGCCGATATTTTTGGTTTCGCGTCTACCGCGCCGGCGTCATTTGGATTGCAGTGTTGGATTGCAGTGATTGTATTTAGCGTGTGACGATTATGAATAACGAAGCAGCCTGTGCTGAGATTAGCCGTAATTAAATATGTATGATGAAGGCAGTGGCTGTCTCCTTTTTCTTGTGTTTTAGAGACGAATATAGGTTCTTGATTAATGAAGCTGTGTTGGCGTTCTTCTTATCACCAGACATTTCATTATTACAGCATTTGAGAAGGACAAAATGGAATGTAACAACTCTGTAGCAGTCAAATCCGATTGCCAGCCCCATTAGGTACACGGTCGCATTAATTAATATTTATTTGGGCTGCTATTCAGATCCCGATCGAGCGGGATACATAAATCGGAGGTGTTACAATTGTCATAACTGTCAGAGCTGAGGTTACTGTTTCTATCTGGAATTTTGCCAGTCAGTTTGCAATATTGTACATATATTTATGGTTTACAGAATTAATATCTTATGCTTTTGTCTCACATAATGAATGCTAACTTGGAAAATTTAGTCATGCTCATGCCTTTTGAAAATATCATTTTAATTGTAATATAGATAATTATGTTAATATGCACTTATTGCAGTATTAGGTTTCTGTAGGTCATTTGGCCCAGTTTATTAATTTACTGATCTATTCACCCTTGTGCCATGTATCTGTGTTCGGGTAGAAAGTTTGTATGTTTACTGTGTAATCCAGTACTGTGTCGAATTTGCACAATTGCTTATGCTTATGAACTCTTAACCATTGTATTGGTCAGTATTTCACAACTTTGTCTTATGCCGTTAACTGTAGAAGTTTGAAACACACTATCCAGCCATGTGGCGTTATAACTGATCACTAGTCATATTTTTTTTTTTGTGTTTGACAACATGTGCTCTGTGCACCTAGGTAGATATCTGGTCAGGTGTACACTTCTGAAACAGGGATATGAATATCATTTGCATGATAAATATACTTGAACTATGCTTTTAGACCACAAATATACATTATGTTCATTATGTGGTTTCTCGTTGAGCCACAACGTACAGAGAAGTACTGCATTTGAATTGGAGAGGTATAACAGTAGATGAGATTTTTCTGTGGTAAACCTTTTCATTAGTGAACCCGTTTTACATTTGAATTAACTTTCTATAAGCTTTATGCTATTTTATATTCAAAATTTCTGGAGTTGTGATGCTTTTGCTGTACCACTGAGACATCTCATTCAAACTTACATTGTTTCTGGTACTGGATCTGTAATACGCAAACATTTATATAATACTGACAAACAATGAAAACAAAATATATAAGAAAGAAATGTACACTTGACACTCAAGAATCTGAAATCAAACTACACTTAACAATTACTGTGAACTTATAAATATGAAAATACCAATCATCTGCATACATATATAGTCTGTAGTCTTACACATGATAATAGAGCGAGGCTGAAAAATTGTATTGCCTTTGAACAAAATTTTGAAACAACTGAAATCCTGTAGTCACATGTTGTGAGTAACTATGCTTTGTCAAGATTTTACATGCCATGATTAACATTCAGAAGAGACGGAAACTTTAGCATATGAGCACCATGTTCAACTTATACTTGTACAGTATGATGACACAATTCAAATACCTATTACTAGGTGAGAAACCGTAAGAAATATTCAGGCTGAGGTCATAACGATGTAACTTTGCTGATGATACTTTCTACAAAGACACTGGAAATGTGATACTTGCTGTATCAGTTGTCATCCTTGTGAAACAATTTTAATACAAAGATCATTCTCTGGAACTGTCAAGAAGTTTGAGGAGAGAAGGTGTAGTAATGTAATTGCATGGTCAGCTCAGAGTAGTTGGACAGTGTATGATACTTGTGGCACACGTGATTCGTAACCACTAAACACATTTCCTCACTGGTGAGGTGAACTCTTGTTGTGACTTTTGTGCTGCGACATATTATGTGACTGTTGGAGGAAGTGACTGGTGTAATCTGCTCATACTGCAAACTGTGTGACAGGAAGTATGAGGCTTTGGAGACTGCTGTATGTTTGTATGAACCAGTGTTCAGACACATTTATGGTGATGCTAAACCAGTATCGGCAAGTTGTGAACACTATGTGGCTCTCACGGAGACACGTAGACCTTGTGGACATTGGTACTGGTTGGACTATTGCTCACTAAGGTATCTCAGGTTCTCTCAATAAGACATGGAACGGTTTATGGCTGTGTGCTGGTGGCAGAGAGGAGAAGACTCTACGGTTTACTTGGTTATCCTATATTTTTATTGTTTGTGAAGCATGGACCTTAAATGAAGAAGGATGCTACACACTGTACATAACTACACATTGCATATCACCTATGCCATAAGTTTTGGAAAGTTTTATATATGATTGATTACCATTTCTATACATTTTTAGGATTAGGGATGTATTTACCATTCTGTTGTACATCATAAAAAACTGAATTGACCAAGCAATTGCTATCTTCTATTTTACACATATGAGAAAACAATGACATGTTTGTGTGGATGGAGACTTGAACCTCCACAGAATTACTTACAACTACATTGAAAGAAATCAGCTAGTTTATACACATGATGTGATATGAGGGAAAGGTATGAGAGTAACAGGACGGAATGGATAAAGGCTGTACGGTAATGTGCAAGAAAGTACAGGGCTATTACAAATGATTGAAGCGATTTCATAAATTCACTGTAGCTCCATTCATTGACATATGGTCACGACACACTACAGATACGTAGAAAAACTCATAAAGTTTTGTTCGGCTGAAGCCGCACTTCAGGTTTCTGCCGCCAGAGCGCTCGAGAGCACAGTGAGACAAAATGGCGACAGGAGCCGAGAAAGCGTATGTCGTGCTTGAAATGCACTCACATCAGTCAGTCATAACAGTGCAACGACACTTCAGGACGAAGTTCAACAAAGATCCACCAACTGCTAACTCCATTCGGCGATGGTATGCGCAGTTTAAAGCTTCTGGATGCCTCTGTAAGGGGAAATCGACGGGTCGGCCTGCAGTGAGCGAAGAAACGGTTGAACGCGTGCGGGCGAGTTTCACGTGTAGCCTGCGGAAGTCGACGAATAAAGCAAGCAGGGAGCTAAACGTACCACAGCCGACGGTTTGGAAAATCTTACGGAAAAGGCTAAAGCAGAAGCCTTACCGTTTACAGTTGCTACAAGCCCTGACACCCAATGACAAAGTCAAACGCTTTGAATTTTCGGCGCGGTTGCAACAGCTCATGGAAGAGGATGCGTTCAGTGCGAAACTTGTTTTCAGTGATGAAGCAACATTTTTTCTTAATGGTGAAGTGAACAGACACAATGTGCGAATCTGGGCAGTAGAGAATCCTCACGCATTCGTGCAGCAAATTCGCAGTTAACATGTTTTGTGCAATTTCACGGTTTAAAGTTTACGGCCCCTTTTTCTTCTGTGAAAAAAACACTACAGGGCACGTGTATCTGGACATGCTGGAAAATTGGCTCATGCCACAACTGGAGACCGACCGCGCCGACTTCATCTTTCAACAGGATGGTGCTCCACCGCACTTCCATCATGATGTTCGGCATTTCTTAAACAGGAGATTGGAAAACCGATGGATCGGTCGTGGTGATCATGATCAGCAATTCATGTCATGGCCTCCACGCTCTCCCGACTTAACCCCATGTGATTTCTTTTTGTGGGGTTATGTGAAAAATTCAGTGTTTAAACCTCCTCTACCAAGAAACGTGCCAGAACTGCGAGCTCGCACCAACGATGCTTTCGAACTCATTGATGGGGACATGCTGCGCCGAGTGTGGGAGAAACTTGATTATCGGCTTGATGTCTGCCGAATCACTAAAGGGGCACATATCGAACATTTGTGAATGCCTAAAAACCTTTTTCAGTTTTTGTATGTGTGTGCAAAGCATTGTGAAAATATCTCAAATAATAAAGTTATTGTAGAGCTGTGAAATCGCTTCAATCATTTGTAATAACCCTGTACTATAAACACAGGTTTGTAAAATATTGACAATAATATAGTTTATTTCCTTTCATTTTTGTACACTATATGATATCACAAGTTAGGATTAGATGATTTTGATGCACTCTTGTTGCTTGTAAAGCATTATTCTTTAGGTTTGAGAGATGATGTGTTAGGGAATTATATTTTGTCTGATTCACATTTAGTAAAAAATATTGAACTTCAAACACTAGTGATCCACTACTGCAAACCAAATCAAGTTGCAATCTACACTATAATTTCTATATTTTGATGCAAGAGATGGCTGGGTTAACTTGTTCCCACTGCACTGCCATCGCTGATTTGAACTATTATATATCTTTGAGAAAATACGTTAGTACTAAGGATGACTGGGTTAACAGGTTCCCATTGCACTGTCACCTCTGATGTGAATTATTATAAAACTATGAAGATAATATGTTACTACTGAAGATGACTGGGTTAACCTGCTCCCATTGTACTGTCCCTTCAAGATTCACACTGTTATCTATTCTACATTACTTGGGGAAACACTTGTTGATGTGAGAAGGATGAAACACACATTAAGTTGATGTGAAGTCCATATTCTAAAACTATTGCATTTATATTACATGTTTAATAATAACTGGTAGAAATCTTTGCACATTTGTTTATGTAAATATGTAAGTCAAATTTGGTAATCGAACCCAGAATGATAGAGAACAAATGCCCTGGGTGAGATACCATTATAAATATGTGCCATTAATTGAGTGTTATATAATTCCAGGATAATTACCAATGTACTAAGTCTGAAACCTGACAGATGAGGAGATAAATTCAAGACGAGAAGATTGGTGGGCACAAGAGGACATTTGAAGATTGTTAGTATTTGTGTAGTAGGGTCAGTGGTTCATTGCATTGCATGTCTGTCGAGATCTCATGCGAAATTCTTTCGCATGAAATCTCGAGGGGTGTGTGTAGTGTAACGGACTACTTAAACTACCGATACCACAGGCTGGCGAGGTGTGCGGTGCCGTCAATCAACTTGAAGGAGCAAGTGAACTTTAATTACGTAAACATAAACATATTATTTTGTTACGAAACTGTTAATATGAGGACAATCATGAGGTATATTGCCACAGAACTATATTATAAACACTTTTCATTTTTATACTATGTTTCTCGTAGATGTATACGTGTGATGTATAAAATATCTATGTACAACCAAGGTTGGCAGTACTGCACCGTTTGTAAGCTCAGTGAACAGGCACCAGAGTTTGGCGGGTGTAGAGACAATGGGCAGTTGGTGTTGAGACGTCTTGTAATACGCTTGCTTTGAGAAGGTCAAGGAGAGAGGGAACGAAATGATGTATTGGAAAAGCTGTTACATGGAAAATTATTGAATATCATCACAATCAGAATTTATAAAATAAAAGTTGGAAGTTTAAACATGCGTCAGTTCTTACGCAGCAGAATACACCCCCTGAACCTCAAATTGATTTAACAAACAGAGGATGGCGAGATTCATCACTGGACCACGAGTGTGCAACAACGACCAATAAAGGTAAGAAAGTTATATTACTCTACATTCAAACTGTGATGATACCTTTCTTTCTCCATGTCTTCAACCCTGTATGTACTCTGTTGTTAGAGTGAGCAGCGTGACGGGGACCTGTGGTCGACTAGGCACACCACGGAGACCACACAGGTTTGAAATGATAATTTGTAGCTTAATATATTACTACTGATAATAATTAATATTTGTCCCCCGGAGAGAGATGTGCATTACAGCACGATGCTGGCAGCAGGGGCAGACGTGGGGGCGAGGGACGAGGACAGCTGGATCACCCTGCACTGACAAGTGCGGGAGAGACATGTGGGGGCAGCGCAGAGGTGGGCACTAGGAATAGCTGGCACAACATGCCTCTGCAGTTGGCTACAGGGCTCTCTGTACAAGAGAGATGAAGGAGACTGACACAGGCAGCCAAGGACGAGGCACAAGATCAGCTATGCACATTGATGGCAGCAGGGGCTGACGTGGGGGCGAGGGACGACGAAGGCTGAATCGCCCTGCACTGAGAAGTGTGGGAGGGACATGTGGGGGCAGTGCAGAGGTGGGCACCAGGAATAGCTGGCACAACCTGCCTCTGCAGTTGGCTGCAGGTAGAGATCACATGGCTCTCTGTAGAAGAGAGACAGAGGAGGCTGATAGAGGCAGCCGAGGACAGGGCGAAAGAGCAGCTATCCACGATGCTGGCAGCAGGGGCGGACGTGGGGGCGAGGGACGAGGACAGCTGGATCGCCATGCACTGAGAAGTGTGGGAGGGACATGTGGGGGCAGCGCAGAGGTTGGCACCAGGACCAGCTGGCACAACATGCCTCTGCAGTTGGCTGCAGGGCGTGGTCACACGGCTGTGGTGCAGCTTCCGCTGGGGGCCTCAGCCGACCCAAACGCAAAGAATCGGTGGGGGCGGATACCGCTGCACTCGACGTCCATTCGTGGCCACGCAGAGGCGGCGTCTGAGCTCTTCCAGGTGAGAGCTGACAGGGGGGCCAGAAGCGAGGATAGGAAGACCCCACGGACTTCGCCAGGCAGCAAAACCATCAGCAGCCGGTCGAAATGGTAATAAAACCACAACATACAGCACTAAATGAAAAACATCACGCACTTCATTGTACACGATATTTAAAATAAAAAACAGAAATAGATGAATTCTCTCTCTATTCATTTCCACCCCCAGTCTTGTAGTCCACAACAACATCTGCAACAACAGCAAATATCTGTAAACTAATGTGATAAACCTGTATTTCGAAAACTCAGTGTGTAAAATATTTCACGAGCAATCGTCTTTCACAGCTTCAAGTATTTTGAAACCTGAACACTTCAATAAAACTGGTTAAGGTGAGATAAACGTACTAACTGATCTTCAGATCGTTTGAGGTGACTGATTCCAAAATTGAAGACTCAAAAACCAGAAATCCACTACCCCATACACAATATCTGATCAGAAGCATCCAAACACATGGCTGAAAATGACTTACTCAAGTTCGTGGTGCCATCCACCGTCAATGCTGGAATTCAATAGGCTGTTCGCCCACTCTTAGCCTTGATGACAGTTTCCACCCTCGCAGTCATACGTTCCATCAGGTTCTGGAAGGTTTCTTGGGGAATGGCGGCCCGTTCTTGAAAACATCCCAAAGTTTCTGTAGGATCCCGGTCAGCAATCTGTGCAGGTCAGTCCATTACAGGGATGTCGCTGTAGTATAACCACTCTGCCACAGGCTGTGCATTATGAACAGGTGATCAATCGTGTTGAAAGATGCAATCACCATCCCCAAATAGCTCTTCAACAGTGAGAAGCAAGAAGGTGCTTAAAACATTAATGTAGGTCCGTGCTGTGATAGTGCCACAGAAAACAACAAGGGGTGCAAGCCCCTCCATGGAAAACATGATCAGACCGTAACACCACAGCCTCAGAATTTTACTCTTGCTGCTTGCTGAACATGCTGGCAGATGACGATCACCAGGCATTCGCCATACCCACAAACTGCCATCAGATTGCCACACTGTGTACCATGACTCGTCATTCCACATAACGTTTCGCAGGCAAGTGCTCTACCATCTGAGCTACCCAAGCACGACTCACGCCCCATCCTCACAGCTTTACTTCTGCCAGTACCTCGTCTCCTACCTTCCAAACTTTGCAAAAGCTCTCCTGCGAAACTTGCAGTACTAGCACTCCTGAAAGAAAGAAAGTATATTGGGGAGACATGGCTTAGCCACAGCCTGGGGGATGTTTCCAGAATGAGATTTTGACTCTGCAGAGGAGCGTGCGCTGAAAACATCCCCAAGGCCGTGGCTAAACCATGTTTCCACAATATCCTATCTTTCAGGAGTGTTCGTTCTGCAAGGTTCGCAGGAGAGCTTCTGTAAAGTTTGGAAGGTAAGAGACGAGGTACTGGCAGAAGTAAACCTGTCAGGATGGGGCATGAGTTATGCTTGGGTGGCTCAGATGGTAGAGTACTTGCCCGCGAAAGACAAAGGTCCCGAGTTCGAATCTCAGTCCGGCACACAGTTTCAATCTGCCAGGAAGTTTCATATCGCCCCACACTCCGCTGCAGAGTGAAAATCTCATTCTGGATTCCACATAACGTTTTTCCACTGTTCAGTCATCCAATGTTTGCGCTCCTTATACCAAGCGAGGCATCGTTTGCCATTTATCGGCGTGACGGGTGGCTTACTAGCAGTTGCTCAGCCATTAAATCCAAGTTTTCTCAACTCCCGCCTACCTGTCAAAATTCTTGCGGTGGATATTGATCCAGTTTGGAATTCCTGTGTGATGGTCTGGATAGATGTCTCACTATCACACAATATGGCCCTCTTCAACTGTCAGCAGTCTCCTTCAGCTAACAGACGAGGTCAGCTTTTACGTTTTTGAGCTTCAAGTTTCCACTTCATTATCATATCGGAAAGACTGGACCTAGGGATGTTTACGAGTGTGGAAATCTTGTGTACAGATGTAGGACACAACAAGTGACACCCAATCTCCTGACCATGTTCGAAGTCCTTGAGTTCCACAGAGCACTACATTCTGTTATCTCATGATGTCTAGCAACTACTGAGGTTGCTGATATGGAGTGCCTGGCAGGAAGTGGCAGCACAATAGATCTAATACGAAAAACATGTTTTTGGGGATGTCTGGATACTTTTGATTACATAGGGTAGCTATACGAAAATGTATAAACGTTAACGTATATAACCACTTAACGTAATTATGATATTGTGAAAAGAAAAGTTGCCCCTCACAATACACCAGCGACACTGAGTTGCAGATGGGCAATAGGCACAACAAAGAGACTGTCACAAATATAGCTTTTGGCCACTAAGGTCTCCATCAGAATTAGACGATACAAAACACACACACACACACACACACACACACACACACACACACACACACACACACACAATTGGCTGTGTGTGTGTGTGTGTGTGTGTGTGTGTGTGTGTGTGTGTGTGTGTGTGTGTGTGGAGTAGAGTGTAAGAATGTAGCTGTTTTGTGCAGGAACGTCTCTATAGAAAAGAAACAGAGGAGGCCAATAAGAGGTGGCTAAGCAGGGGGCGGTGGAGCAACTAAGCGAGGTTGCTGGCAGCAGGGGCAGACGTGGGGGCGACGGACGAGGACAGCTGGATCGCCCTGCACTGAGAAGTGTGGGAGGGACAAGTGGGGGCAGCGCAGAGCTGGGCAGCAGGACCAGCTCGCACAACATGCCTCCGCAGCTGGCTGCAGGGCGTGGTCACATGACTGTGGGCCTCAGCCGATCCAAACGCCAGGAATCGGTGGGGGTGGATGCCACTGTACTCGACGTCGTTTCGCGGCCACACAGAGGTGGCGGCTGAGCTGTTGCAGGTGAGAGCTGACAGGGGGGCCAGAAGCGAGGATAGGAAGACCCCACGGACTTCACCAGGCAGGAAAACGTGCAGCAACCGATCGAAATGGTAATAGAACCCCAACATACAACACTTAATCAATACCATCAAGTACTTCATTGTACAGGATATTTAAAATAAAAAATAGAAATAGATGAATTCTTTCTCTATTGATTTCTACCCCCAGAGGTGGCGGCTGAGCTGTTGCAGGTGAGAGCTGACAGGGGGGCCAGAAGCGAGGATAGGAAGACCCCACGGACTTCACCAGGCAGGAAAACGTGCAGCAACCGATCGAAATGGTAATAGAACCCCAACATACAACACTTAATGAATACCATCAAGTACTTCATTGTACAGGATATTTAAAATAAAAAATAGAAATAGATGAATTCTTTCTCTATTGATTTCTACCCCCAGAGGTGGCGGCTGAGCTGTTGCAGGTGAGAGCTGACAGGGGGGCCAGAAGCGAGGATAGGAAGACCCCACGGACTTCACCAGGCAGCAAAACGTGCAGCAACCGATCGAAATGGTAATAGAACCCCAACATACAACACTAAATGAATAACATCATGTACTTCATTGTACAGGATATTTAAAATAAAAAATAGAAATAGATGTATTCTTTCTCTATTGATTTCTACCCCCAGTTTTATAGTCCATATAACTACTCTGGTAACACCACAACAACAACAACAACAACAACAACAACAACAACTGCAACATCAGCAAATATCTGTAAACTAACGTGAGAAACCTTTATTTCGAGAACTCAGTCTGTAAAATACTTCAGGAGTAATCATCATTCACGGCCTCAAGTATTTCGAAACCTGTCGGGCAGCGGCACTTGATAAGAAAGCAAACAGCCGACAGATACAAACGAAGCTCTGTGCAGGGACTCGTGATAAGCAATCAATTAAGAGTATCAACAGAAAGCATTCCTGGCTAGAGAGAGAGTTCTGGGAGTGGAGAGAGAAAGAAATAGGGCCCTCTGTGGGGACAGCACTATGTCACGAGGAGCCAATGCAGGGCTCAGGACACAGTGCGTGACCACATAGGGAGAGGCACCTCTATCCCTCCACCCAGCCTCTGAAGAAAAATAATACTTAAACGAAAACAAATAAGGACAAGCTGCCTTCGACACTACGTCATGCCGAGCGCTGGCGAGGTCGAAGGGGAAACGCTAACAAAATTCGAGAGCACGCCGCTCTGCAGGTTGGTCTTCTCGTTCGTCTCTCGACGTTAGGCTCTAGGTAGCGACAGTAGCCGGCGCGATAGCAGCAGCCGACTCGGGCCGAGCAACGGGCAACCGGAGATAGTCGCTGAAGAGCGTTAGGGCGTAGCTGCGGGACTCTGATGTAGGACGCTAGGAAGTATTGCAGAGCATCTAGAAGGCAGGGGGAATGGCGGAATCAGTCACCGTCGCTGTATTAGACTGGCCTTCCTGTGAATGCAATCACCACGCAGTTATGGTGAGCTGTAATTATTCGGAATAAACTGCAACTTGTTAAAGTTAGCAAGATTTTAATTCCACCCGCTTCCTAGCCTCGTACCTTCACACTCGGGATTTCCACATCTTAGCCAGATCAAAAAGTCTCCCTCTCACTAAGGTCAACCGGCTAAATTCCTTACACAAACCGTGTCGCTCAATCGCTCACAATACCCACGCTTGGGACGCGACACCCTACACTGTGGAGCACGGAGTGGATATGTGGAGATGGGTGAACTGCCTGGTGTAGGGTTGGGTGCTAGTCGGTGTGGGGTGGGCGAGCAGTGCAGAGGTGGGCACTATGACCAGCTGGCACAACACACCTCTGCACTTGGCTACAAAGAGTGGCCACATCGCTATGGTGCAGCTTCTGATTATTCTGTATCATAGAAGGCAGATTTCTAGATTTGTGTCTTGTTGCTAGGCAGTGGTGTATTCAAAACTGTTCACAGTTTCACGTCTGTGACAGTTTCTTTTGTTCGGTGTGTGTGTGTGTGTGTGTGTGTGTGTGTGTGTGTGTGTGTGGTGGTAGTAGTAGTAGAAGTAGAAGTAGAGTGTAAGAACGTAGCTCTTTCGTGCAGGAGCCTCTCTGTAGAAAAGAAACGGAGGAAGCTCATAAGAGGTGTCTAAGCAGGGGGCAGTGGAACAGCTAAGCGGGTTGCTGGCAGCAGGGGCAGACACAGGGGCGAGGGGCGGGGACAGATGGATCGCCCTACACTGTGGAACATGGTGGGGACATGTGGAGATGGGCGAATTGCCTGGTGTGGGGTTATGCCAGCCAGTAAAACAACAAACAACTGGTGGAAATGGTAATAAAACACTAACATACGGCACTAAATGAAATAACATTAGACACATCATTTTTCATAATATTTGAAATAAAGAATAGAAATAAATGAATTCTTTCCCTATCCATTTCTACCCACCATTTTGCAGTCCATTTAACTACTCTGGTTACGCCACAACAACTGCAACAACAGGACCTGTCTGTAGACTAATGTGAGAAACCTTTCTTTCAAAAATTCAGTTTGTAAAATACTTCATGAAAATAGTAATAATAATAATAATAATGTTCAAACAGCTTACAAAAATGCAGCTGACATCTTACAAAGTCTTGGGTATTTCAAAATGTGAACATTTTAGTAAAACTGTTTATGGTGAGAAATGTACTAACCAATCTTCAGATCATCTGAAGTGACCAATTCCCAAGTTGAAGGCTCACAACTGAGAACTACTCCAAACAGCTATACGAAAATGTATAAACATCAACACATAAAACACTTAATGTAAATATGATACTGTGAAAAGGAAAGATTGCCGCTCACTGTACAGCAGAGATGCTGAGTCACAGACAGGCACAACAAGAAGTCTGTCACAAATATGGCTTTCGTCCAGTAAGGCCTTTGTCGAAATTGGACACACACACACACACACACACACACACACACACACACACAAAGCGTGTGTGTGTGTGGGGGGGGGGGGATTTTGATGAAGGCCTTTTTGTACAACTTTCATATAAAAGCAGTAGCTGTCAGCTTTCTTTCTTTCTCTCTCTCTGTTTCAGAAAAGTAAGTATCGCACCCATGACTGTAACTTTTGGTTAAATAATTATGCTAATTACAATAGCCGTGTTTGTATTAAAAACCTACTTTCCTCTTTCCTTAATCCCAATCTCCATCTATTATGTAGAATTTTAGAACTTTTTCATGCTGCAGCGAAGGATAGTTGGTGACAGATTGTTTGGTGGCCACACACGAACACTACTAGCGTTCTATCAGCTGTTGCGACCACATGTAATAAGTGTTGCTTCACGCAGTGGAGAAAGGCAAAACAGAGGCACGCCGGCGACCGAGGTGTTGCGAAGAGGCAGGCACAGATAGCCTTGCTGACAGCAGCAGTCTACCAACAGACTGACGCAAGGACGCACACAGACCGAACAAAGCCTGGAGAGTGCAGAGTAAGGGGAAGTGAGGTCAGCACCCTAAGTTACACTGCAATATACCGCAGGAGTAATAACAAAAAGCTACCACCGAGGGTAAAAAGTGTCCTCCCACCGGATATAAGTAGTGGAGCGCGGGCAGCAAAAGACAGAAGCCATTAGGAAGCAGTTGGGATCTGAGGACAGACGTGGTCCATGTCCGAATATTTAATCTTCGTAGGTGACGATTCCGGAAGTTGTTCCAGCTCGCAGGAGTCATCCGTTATCCGCCAGATGTCAACTTCAGCTCTGGAGGTCGGCCCGAGTTCGGTCGGCACCACGGCTGACTAACTACAGCGAGAACTTCCAGCAGGACCGGCCACAGCGCGGTCTGTCACAGGAGCCGCTGGGGACAGATGCCCGGACTTCACAGCAACCCGGCCCCACGATGCGTGGTCCGTCCAAGACGGGACCTCGCGAACAGCGCGACTGATGGCTTCCCAGCCGCCGGTGCAACAGGCGTCGGCAGCTGACCTCACGGTGACGCGTCTCCGTGAGCGGCGACGAGTTCATCTCAGCCACAGGGCATCCTGGCTTCAGCGGAGGACTGGCGGCCCGAGGCTCCGGAGTGCGACCAGCGGAGCATGTAGCGCGCATTATCGGAGAATGTACACAGCAGCAGCCAGGCGGAGGGATGCGCAGGGCTGGGCAGCGATGACGAGGGAAAAATTGTAAAGAAAGTTCAATAAATAATCGTAAAACTCCACACCGTCTCAGTCTTTGACGCAGCCACTGTGTCTGCTGCTAACAAGTGGTGCAGAAGTCATAACACAGCATTTATTTTATCAAACTTTTATTTCAGTGCCCTTGATATGCTTTTACTGATCTTTTCAATCAGTATCGGAAATTTTGCAAATAACTGGACTGAACCACTTTGCTGTCAGATTAGGAAATTTTATTTCAGTACTTAGAGATGCGAGTAGTTTCTTCTGTTTTCTTCTGTAGCGTCAGAAGGGATTGCTACCCACATAAGGAAGCGTTACAAGTGTGTTCCAGTAGAGGTCAAAGATTGGGTACCAATAGCATCCCGAGGTCAAAGGAAGTGACTCTCTGGAGAGAATTACGGGAAAATGTGACAGATGTATTAGTTACGAGACGAGGTGTAGGAATTTTTAACTGGATATGGCTGCTGATGTTGATTATGGGCTACAGCTATGTAACTGTCCACGGTATGCTGATTAATCTGTATCAGAGAAGGCAGATGTCTCAATTTTTAACTTGTCGCTAAGCAGAAGTGGATTCAGAACTGCACGCACTTTCACATCTCTAAAGGTTTCTTTTGTTTGGTCTATGTTTATAGTGGAGTGCCCGAACATTGCTATTTTGTGCTCTGTAGAAAAGAAATGGAGGAGGCTGATAGAGGCGGCTAAGCACAGAGCGGTGGAGCAGCTATGCGCGTTGCCGGCGGCAGGGGCTGACGTGGGTGTCAGGGACGGGGACAGATGAACCGCCCTGCACCGAGCAGCATGGAATGTTCATGTGAAGGTGGGCAAACTGCCTGGTGTGTGTGTGTGTGTGTGTGTGTGTGTGTGTGTGAGGAGGAGGGGGGGGGGGGGGGGGGGAGTTCAGTGCAGAGGTGGGTACCAGGAGCAGCTGGCGCAACACAACTCTGCACTTGGCTGCACAGAGTGGTCACACGGCTGAGGTGCAGCTTCCGCTGGGGGCCTCAGCCGATCCAAATGCCAGGAATCGGTGGGGGTGGATGCCGCTGCACTCGACGTCATTTCGTGGCCACGCAGAGGTGGCGGCTGAGCTGTTGCAGGTGAGAGCTGACAGGGGGGGCCAGGAGTGAGGATAGGAAGACCCCACTGACTTCGCCAGGCAACAGAACGAGCAGCAGCCGATCGAAATGGTAATAAAACCCCAACATACAACACTAAATGAATAACATCACGTACTTCATTGTACACGATATTTAAAATAAAAAATAGAAATAGATGAATTCTCTCTCTATTCATTTCTACCCCCAGTTTTGTAGTCCATATAACTACTCTGGTAACAGCAACTGCAACAACAGCAAATATCTGTAAACTAATGGGAGAAACCTTTCTTTTGAGAATTCAGTCTGTAAAATATTTCACGAGCAATCTTTGCACAAGTTCGACAATAACTGAAAAATACTCCATTGCTAAGAAACACCTTTCTCTCTCTCAACCTTCTATTTTTCACAACCAAAAAAATATTCAAACAGCTTACAATACTGCAGCCTCAAGTATTTTGAAATCTGAACACTTTAATAAAACTGTTTATGGTGAGATAAACGTACTAACCAATCTTCAGATCATATGATGTGACCTATTCACAAGTTGAAGACTCAAAACTCAGAAATCCACTACCCCACATAGCTATATGAAAATGAATAAACGTCAGCATACATAAAAACTCCCCCCCCCCCATGAACTGTGGACCTTGCCATTGGTGGAGAGGCTTGTGTGCCTCAACGATACAGATAGCCGTACTGTAGATGCAACCACAATGGAGGGGTATCTGTTGAGAGGCCAGACAAACGTGTGGTTCCTGAAGAGGGGCAGCAGCCTTTTCAGTAGTTGCAGGGGCAACAGTCTGGATGATTGACTGATCTGGCCTTGTAACACTAATCAAAATGGCCTTGCTGTTCTGGTACTACAAACGGCTGAAAGCAAGGGGAAACTACAGCCGTAATTTTTCCAGAGGGCATGCAGCTTTACTGTATGATTAAATGACGATCGCATCATCCCGCGTAAAATAATCCGGAGGAAATAGTCCCCCATTCGGATCTCCGGGCGGGGACTACTGAAGAGGATGTCGCTATCAGGAGAAAGAAAACTGGCGTTTTACGGATCGGAGTGTGGAATGTCCGATCCCTTAATTGGTTAGTTAGGTTAGAAAAAAAAAAAAAGAGGGAAATGGATAGGTTAAAGTTAGATATAGTGGAAATTTGTGAAGTTCGGTGGCAGGAGGAACAAGACTTCTGGTACGGTAAATACAGGTTTATAAATACAAAATCAAATAAGGGTAATGCAGGAGTAGGTTTAATAATGAATAAAAAAAAAAATAGGAGTACGAGTAAGCTACTACAAACAGCATAGTGAATGCATTATTGTGGCCAAGATAGACACGAAGCCCACGCCTACTACAGTAGTACAAGTTTATATGCGAACTAGCTCTGCAGATGATGAAGTAATTGATGAAATGTATGAGGAGATAAAAGAAATTATTAAAATAATCATGGGTGACTGGAATTCAACAGTAGGAAAAGGGAGAGAAGGAAACATAGTAGGTGAATATGGATTGACCCTAAGAAATGAAAGAGGAAGCCACCTGGTAGAATTTTGCACAGAGCGTAACTTAATCATAGGTAACACTTGGTTCAAGAATCATGAAAGAAGGTTGTATACATGGAAGAACCCTGGAGATACTACAAGGTATCAGATAGATTATATAATGGTAAGACAGAGATTTAGGAACCAGGTTTTAAATTGTAAGACATTTCCACGGGCAGATGTGAACTCTGACCACAATCTATTGGTTTTGAACTGTACATTAAAACTGAAGAAACTGCAAAAAGGTGGGAATTTAACAAGGTGGGACCTGGATAAACTGAAAGAACCAGAGGTTGTACAAAGTTTCAGGGAGAGCATAAGGGAACAATTGACAGGAATGGGGGAAAGAAAGACAGTGGAAGAAGAATGGGTAGCTTTGAAGGATGAAACAGTGAAGGCAGCAGAGGATCAAGTAGGTAAAAAGACGAGGGCTAGTAGAAATCCTTGGGTAACAGAAGAAATGAAGCAGGCAAAAAGGAATACAAACGTCTCAAAAATGATATCGACAGGAAGTGCAAAATGGCTAAGCAGGGATGGCTAGAGGACAAATGTAAGTATGTAGAGGCTTATCTCACTGGGGGTAAGATAGATACTGCCTACAGGAAAATTAAAGAGATCTTTGGAGAAAGGAGAATCACTTGCATGAATATCAAGAGCTTTGATGGAAACCCAGTTCTAAGCAAAGAAGGGAAAGTAGAAAGGTAGAAGGAGTATATAGACGGTCTATACAAGGGCAATGTACTTGAGCACAATGTTATGGAAATGGAGGAGAACGTAGATGAAAATGAAATGGGAGATACAATACTGCGTGAAGAGTTTGACAGAGCACTGAAAGACCTGAGGTGAAACAAGGCCCCCGGAGAACTACTGACAGCCTTGGGAGAGCCAGTCCTGACAAAACTCTATCATCTGGTGAGCAAGATGTATGAGACAGGCAAAATACCCTCAGACTTCAAGAAGAATGTAATAATTCCAATCCCAAAGAAAGCACGTGTTGACAGGTGTGAAATTTACCGAACTATCAGTTTAATAAGTCACAGCTGTAAAACACTAACGCAAATTCTTTACAGACGAATGGAAAAATTTATAGAAGCCGACTTCAGGGAAGATCAGTTTGGATTCCGTAGAAATGTTGGAACACGTGAGGCAATACTGACCCTACGACTTATCTTAGAGAAAAGATAAAGGAAAGGCAAACCTACGTTTCTAGCATTTGTAGACTTAGAGAAAGCTTTTGACAATGTTGATTGGAATACTTTCTTTCAAATTCTAAAGGTGGTAGGGTGGTTGTGGTGGTGGTTAGTGTTTAACGTCCCGTCGACAACGAGGTAATTAGAGACGGAGCGCAAGCTCGGGTTAGAGAAGGATTGGGAAGGAAATCGGCCGTGCCCTTTCAAAGGAACCATCCCGGCATTTGCCTGAAACGATTTAGGGAAATCACGGAAAACCTAAATCAGGATGGCCGGAGACGGGATTGAACCGTCGTCCTCCCGAATGCGAGTCCAGTGTGTAAAGGTGGTAGGGGTAAAATACAGGGAGCGAAAGGCTATTTACAATTTGTACAGAAACCAGATGGCAGTTATGAGAGTCGAGGGGTATGAAAGGGAAGCAGTGGTTGGGAAGGGAATGAGACAGGGTTGTAGCCTATCCCCGATGTTATTCAATCTGTATATTGAGCAAGCAGTAAAGAAAACAAAAGAAAAATTCGGAATAGGTATTAAAATCCATGGAGAAGAAATAAAAACTTTGAGGTTCGCTGATGACATTGTAATTATGTCAGAGACAGCAAAGGACTTGGAAGAGCAGTTGAACGGGATGGACAGTGTCTTGAAAGGAGGATATAAGATGAACACCAACAAAAGGAAAACGAGGATAATGGAATGTAGTCGAATTAAGTCAGGTGATGCTGAGGGAATTAGATTAGGAAATGAGACACTTCAAGTAGTAAAGGAGTTTTGCTATTTGGGGAGCAAAATAACTGATGATGGTCCAAGTAGAGAGGATATAATATGGAGACTGGCAATGGCAAGAAAAGTGTTTCTGAAGAAGAGAAATTTGTTAACATCGAGTATAGATTTAAGTGTCAGGAAGTCGTTTCTGAAAGTATTTGTATGGAGTGTAGCCATGTATGGAAGTGAAAGATGGACAATAAATGGTTTAGACATGAAGATAATAGAAGCTTTCGAAATGTGGTGCTACAGAAGAATGTTGAAGATTAGATGGGTAGACCACATAACTAATGAGGAGGTACTGAACAGAATTGGGGAGAAGAGGAGCTTGTGACACAACTTGACTACAAGAAGGGATTGGTTGGTAGGACTTGTTCTGAGACATTGAGGGATCAGAAATTTAGTATTGGAGGGCAGCGTGGAGGGTAAAAATTGTGGAGGGAGACCAGGAGATGAATACACTAAGCAGATTCAGAAGGATGTAGGTTGCAGTAAGTACTGGGAGATGAAGAAGCTTGTACAGGATAGAGTAGCATGGAGAGCTGCATCAAACCAGTCTCAGGACTGAAGACCACCACCACAACAACAACAACAACAACAACAACATAAAAACTTAATGTAATTATGATATTGTGAAAAAGGAAAGTTATCACTCGGCATACAGCAGAGATGCTGAGATGCAGATAGGCACAACAGTAAGTCCATCATCACAAATATAGCTTTGGCCAGTAGGGCCTCTGTCAAAGTTAGATTACACACACACACACACACACACACACACACACACACAGGTGGCCTCAGTAGGCCCCCACCACTCTCCCTTTTCGCTGGAGTCTAGTATTACAACTCCAGCGATTCTGGGATACCCATTTAGTGACGTAACAGCCCGTCGCTTGCCAAGGTTGGCTGCCACAGCAGCAGTAGGTCACGACGTACCCGACAAGCTTGGATACATTCCGACGACGTCTCCAAACAGCAATAGGTATAAAAAGGGAAGCACATCATACTTAGTTACAGCTGATTCTGATGGCAGTAAAGCCATGTTTGGTCAGTTCTTGTTAACTGACGTCGACGTTCTATAGTGTTGTGTGCGAGAGGAAAAATTCACTGCAGGTGAGAAAACACATATACATGCGTATTTTAAAACCTCTAATATACATTTATTGTCTGACATGAGGATCAAGTTGGAGTGGATATTCAGCCTTATTGTAGGTGTAATTTTGATGAAAGCCTTTGAAATGTTGCTTTCTGAATAATTAATAAAATATGTACCAATCGTTTAATTAAGGCTAAAAGACACTAAGAATATGAAACTCTACGCTCTGTAAAGCACACTGAAGACAGTCACAGTAATTTGCTTTTGGATTATATAAAAGCAGGAACTGTGAGGTCTCTGTCTCGGTTGTCGTCAATGGCTGTTTCACAAAATGTAAATGTCGCTCTTGTATATGTTACTTTTGGTTAAATGATTATGTTAATATAATTACAATAGTGGTGTTTGAATTAAGGACCTACTTTCCTCTTCCATTAATGCAAATCTCAATTTATTGTATTGCATTGTACAACTTTTTCACGCTACAGTGAAAAAATGTAGCCGATGGATTGTTTGGTGGCCATGGCTGGACGTTACTCTAGTGTTCAATTGGCATTTATTTTATCAAACTTCTAATTCATCGCCCCTGAGATCTCTTTTAGCGATCGTTTCAATCAGTATTTGGGCAACGTAATTACACAAACTTGCGTAATTTTGAGACCAGTTACCGACCTCTAAACAATGCCGTCTGTCAACATCCTCGTCGGTCTGATGGGAATCTGTTGCTGGTTGGCGGAATATAATTTCATTATCAACAAGTAAAAATTTTCTATGCACCATTTCAGAATCTTTGCCACCATCAAAAGTGATTTTTTTTTAAATATCATTTATATTATACCTTACTGGTCAGAGCTACATTTGTGACAGTCTTTTTGTTGTGCCTATCTGCAACTCAGCATCTCTCCTATGTGGTGAGTGACAACTTTCCTTTTCACAATATTGTTACATTCCATCGTGGGTTTTCCATTGTTTAATGTAATTATGATGATGATTATGGACATTTTAAAAATATAGGCAATGATAAAGAATTACTGCACTTTAGTTTTGAAATGTATGTTTCAAAGATGAATTTGCAAGAATAGGTAGATATATGATAGTATTTTCTTTGCTACATGTTGTTAGAGGTAAATCTTTGTCTTTGGGCAGTTTTTAGTATGAATTTGAAGTGCAAGGATGGAGTACAACAGGGACGGCCACGGCGTGTCAAACTGTACGCGTGTACAGATGTGCTGCACGCGTGCCATCCAGGGCTCGGTCCGCCTCGTAACTACTCGGCTTTCCTCAGTCTTTCGCGGCACTGCCCGGCACGGTGCGACATTAGACTAGTTGTGCGAAGACGTATTTTCATCCGGCATTAGTTGATTCGTAGTGGCAGCCGTGTTTATTCCTCGCTATTTGACAGTGATTTGTATGAAGTTTATACGTACTGTACAGTGTTTGTTGCAATGGAACACACGCTCAAAAAGAGGCAGGGTAGTGACGTCACGGGCCTTCAGAGCTGAATGGGAATTGCAATATTTTTTAGAAGAGAAGGATGAAAATTCTCAATGTCTATTATGCAGTCGCATACTCACCAGGCACCGCAAATTTGCAATAGAACGGCATTATAACACCACACACAAAGAACTTAATGATTTGGTTGAGGCTGATAGATCAAACAAGTTGGAGGAATTAAGACGACGTAGTGCTATGCAGCGAGACGGACCGAACGTGAGTACCCCTTACAAATCTTTGTGTTTCTGATTTTTGTAAGTACATATTTGTGCTTAGAATTCGAATTTAGAGTTCACTCAATTTTTGTTTACTTTTTTTAGCCTGCAACCGAACGTAGCGATCTGTCTTTAAGAGCAAGCTACAAAATAGGGCTCAAAATTGCTAGAACGAGTAAGCCTTTCAGTGATGGTGATTTCATCAAGGAGTGTATTGTTGAGGCGGCGGAACTCTTGCCGCCACTGGAAGTAAAGAAGTTTAGTGAAATTAGTCTTTCCAGACAGACAATAGCTCGCCGCATAGCTGGTATGGCAGCGGATGTCTACAGGCAGTTAATTGATAGTGCCTTCAAGTTTATTGCATTCTCGATTGCTTTGGACGAGTCGACCGACATTTCAGACACAGCACAACTAGCGATTTATGTTCGTGGAGTCAACACAAATTTGCATGTGATGGAAGAACTGTTAGATTTAGTACCAATGAAAGACACAGCGAGGAGTACCAACTTGCTAATAGTAGTTGAAGAGGCAGTTCAAGCCGTTGGCCTGAATTAGAAAATGTTAGTTTTAGTTACCACAGGTGGAGCGCCAGCAATGCGAGGGGCTCAAAATGGGCTTGTAGCATTGTTGCGTAAAAAACTAGGACGATCGACAGAAGATTTGTACGGAATTCATTGTTTTGTACACAAAGAAGCTCTTTGTGCTAAATATGCAAATTTGGAGCACGTGATGAAGTTGGTAGTCACTATAGTAAATTTTTTTAAGTCGCATGGCTTATTACACCGTCAGTTTCAACAGTTTCTCATGGAACTGAGCGAAGAGTACGGAGATGTTATTTACCACTTGTAATGGTACTTGAATTACGTAACCATTACGGCACCTCAACTCAACCTCTCAATATCAGCAATATTCTACGGTATTTCTGTAAAGTAGTTAACATATTTCTGAGACAACATTCAGATTTTATTTCATTAATGTAGAGGTACCTCGATACATCGATATGTTTATATTGCAATGATATTATTCTTAAGTGTATTCTTTCTTTTGTCACTATGATCTTTGATGTACTTGTAACTCTGAGTTTTGGGCGCGTAAGCGATTATTAGTTTTGTTCGAGAGTCGGATCATAAGAAAGTCAAGTCTTGGACGTCATGTTGGTAGACGCATAACGTAGTCAGCTTATAAAATGTGAACTTTAACAGTGGGGAAGATGTTTTCAAGTATGTTTTGTATTGTGAAGTGATGTTTTGTGTGTTACGCGATATTGCAACAAAAGCAGTAAAAAGGAAGTGTAACTTAAATTCGGAGTGCTGATTAGTTTTTTACATCACCATTTTGCTAACATTAAAAGGTTTAATCTTCAAAAATGCTTTGTGAAACACATCTATAAAACTTTTAAATATAGCAGAATAAAACCTAGGCCTCTTTGCATCCGAGCTTGGATTCATCACCACCTAGATTTTCGACGATTGAGCCACGATTTTACAACAAGACCAGCGTGGAAAACACGAAAAGATGAGTGCCTAGTTTATTCATTATTATTACATGAAATGACATTATTAACTGTGCTCTAATGACACCTGCCACATAATAACTATGTTGTTGCCCGAAAATGCAGTATTTAGCAGCGTGAGCAATACCACAATCATTATTAAATTTTGACCTTGGTTGTGGTAGGGTTGTTAGAAACTGCAAAATACGTCTGTTAAGTTAAGGGGCATGCCTCGAAAGATTTTTCAATTTAAGACTCGCTACTGTTGAGTTCCTGAAGGAAAAAGGAAAGGCAGAGCCAAAATTAGAAGATCCAAATTGGATTGCAGACCTCACCTTTTTAGTTGATCTGACTGCACACTTGAATGCTCTCAATAAGACTCTGCAAGGTGAGAAACAGCTTATTTCTAATCTGATGGAAAAAGTGGATGCATTTAATAAGAAACTCACATTGTGTAAGGAACAACTCATGAAAATGAATACCGCCCATTTCCCTACGCTCTCTAAAGTCAGAGAAAACGCAACTTCTGACTAATTTGTTTCTGTGTTGGAGGAACTACAGGCACAATTT